>NC_050604.1:22833055-23133055 GCF_013368585.1 Megalops cyprinoides
AAGACACTAATGCAGCTCCAGGGGGTTCTGTAAACTTGGGCCGGCACTCCATACCAGCCATCGAATAAAGAGCTCAGACGCAAATGCACGCACACATGAAGCGATCTCAGGAGCAGCCTGTGGATTGACGCTTTCTGCTGCTCTCAGGTCAGTGGCCTGTGATTCCGGCGAGACTCGCCTGGTGAGTTGCAGGGGAGGAGATGGTGAAAAGAATCTGATTGGCTGAGGCTGAGGTGCAAAATGCTGGTGTTCAGTGCTCCTGCCAGTCACACAGAAAAAAAAAACAGACTGGTGCGAAACAAGAGAGGACACAGGAAGTAGCAGGAGACCGAAACGCTGTGTACACAAACCCACAGGGGCACAGGGGTCCTGAAAGGGCACTGGATACCAGCTGATTCAGACACAGCATGGTGTGGAGAGTCACACGCTTCTCAAACACATCCCTGAAAAAGGGGGCTGAAGCAGTTCCTACCTCTGTCGCTGAAGTCGTCCACGAGGATGATCTCGGCGATGAGGCGGTCGGGTGTGCGGTGGGCGATGCTGTGCACTGTTCGCAGCAGGGATGACCAGCCTTCGTTATGGAACGGAATTATTATACTGGTGTTGGGCAGGTTCTCCAGATACAGCTTCTGCCTGCAGCTGAGGGGAGAGAGAGGATCAGCTTTAAACAGGAACAGTGATTCATGGGAAGGGCCCACATGAGCACCAAAATAACACTGCTTACACACTGCTTCAACAAGAGAAATGTAATGGAGCTATGAGCAGTGCTTCCTACCACACTAACAGCATCTAAAAGGGACATTGAGATCTCAGCCCTGAATAGGAGATATGTTAACCTGCTTCAAATCTGTCAGAAATACAGACATTAACCTGGAAGAGAACGTGAGCTCTTCTCTCACATTCTGCAAGGGTGGAGGGAATTGGCTCTCCAGAGCCAAATAAACCTTTTTTAATCAATACATTGGAAGTAATTATACTGTTTATTTATTTATTATACTCTATATATATATGGAATTCAAAAACCCCTGTGGGCATGATTTGAAAGCATGGTACTTTAAAGAATGTCACTGTTCCGTACTGTGCAGGCTTTGAATGGCTATCAGATACATTCACTGTAACTTAATTTTTGCCCACATGGGCACGTTTGCTTTCAAAGGGAACTTTCATCGCTCTCCTGTGTATGAACTCTGCGGTCTGTAAGAATAACAATCACAGGCTGCTACAAAAGACTGAACAATGGAGCTCGGATGTGAAGTCTGTGTTCACTGACATTATACCGAAAAACATTTAAACCAGTTCACACTATTTAACTCTAAATAATGAATAGGTGGTCAGACAATGTTCACCCTACGTCACCTATTTTCCTGTTTACCTTCAGAATATTCTGACCATAATTCATTTAATTCCCTGAACAACATACAATGCACAGATGAAGATACACTTTCATGGACACTGGCTGCCATCAAATTAAGCTCTGATTGTGTTTTGTGAACAGGCACAATTCAAGTAAAAATCCCACAGTGGCTCTTTAAAGGGCAAAATGCAAATTACAGTTGAATATGTGAATATGTTCAAAGTCACTCATTCTTTAAACAATCAAATTAATCAAGCCAATTCTTGAAAATAACAATGATAAACAAAATTAAATTTGCCCACTGTTGTTTAAGGACAGTCTAATGTGAACAGTCTGAATGCGAAACATTAAAATGGCTTTGACGTATTTCTCAATTTTCCGGCTAACAGACCCTTTCAAAATTCTCTGCACTGGGTTTAGCTGGCTTCACATGTCATTGTTCAAAGAGGCAGCCCAATAAAACTCATCCAAAAATCTGCATGTTAATTCAGCTTCAGCAACGGCAAAATTGGCGGATGAAGTTGCGTTTTTATGGCTCAAACAAGTCTGTAATTTACCCCAGTGACAAACTTGACAAGCTGGCCTAATTTATCGCTCTCATTTGAATGATTATTTTGTAAGAGCCCAGCTTTATTCTCATTTTATTATCACACACAAAAAAACTGTAATAAAAAATAAAAGCGCTTTAACATCTGCGCTTGGGAGTATTCATTTGTGCTGGAGTCAGGCCAGCCTCTGGAACACAGACTCCAGTCTGCTGGATAATTTCACATTATGAAATACAGCTGAGAAAAAAGGGCCATGATTTGCATAGTAATTGCCTGATAGTGTCAGATGAATTCATACAGAACAGTATTGTGTCACATATGCCACCATATCTCAATCAAAGCTGAAATTTGGAATGAGAGTCTGTGTCACACTATCATGAAAACGCAAAGATAAATTAAGCTAAATTCCCCAGCACAGAGAACGAGATAACCATTTTTCAAAGATCTGGTGGGAAAATGGGGCAATAATATCCTTTTAAAAGGCTTTGTAGTCAATCACCAAACTACTCAACAGAAACCCTGCCACAGAACATCCTTAATATACAGCTTAATAAGAGATTTCAGCGTGTTTAAGGGGATACTTTACGTTTTTTCTGCGCGCAGCAGTATCCACAATACCAATGTGCCACTCATCGTGTTTGACGTGTTCTGACCATAATTAGCAATCCTTGACCATATAAGTGTCATTTAGCATATAAATTTAGCATATAAATTACAATTTCCAACATCTGTCGTAATGCGTGCTGCGTGTGTTAAATCGGAATCTGACCACCATGTGTTCTGCCTCCATTTCTCCCTCTGCATCTACACTCCTGTCTGCCACGCTTTACCTTTGTGCTGCCTTATGAGTCTCTGGAGGATTTTTCACATGTGTTTATTCCATTTTTCTTTCCCTTTCGATGGCTATCTTCTCCCCCTGTAACACTTACCCACTCGGCGGCACCACTGGGCAGACATTGCCGTGTTTGCGCTGGCACTGCAACAATACACTACTGCCCGGTTATAACCATCACATAACAATGGTCTCCAAACCCACTTTGGCTGCTTTGTTGGTGTTAACTTCACGCACCGGCACAGCAATGCCCATGACTGAGATGTACAATTCAACTGTAGCCTGCGTTAAGGAAACAAACCCTGGGTAGGGCCCAGTTCTCATAAAGTGCCTTCAATTACTGTACCTGCAAAGAGCCCCGGTGACACCAGGGTTTAAAGCATTCTGGTGAGGACAGTCAGTCTGTTTAACATACACCTCCTCATAAACAGAGTTATTACTGTTGGTGTGATTGCGAGCTGATTGACGCTGGCTTTTTAAAATGCTGCTGCAAGGTAAATTAGACTCTTTTACATGCATCTCCACGCTAACAGCCTTGGACGTTCAGCTCGAGACAAGCATGACCCACAAAAAAGGGAAGCCAGTCATCGGAGGGGAACTTAATTCTACAGAAAGTGTCATTCAATTTACCTTAATTAGTGGAAACTTCAAAGGTGCACCACGGTTGCTTTCCAACTAATTATGAATACAAAATCTTAAAAGGATTACTTATATACATGTCTGGTCAGATCAACATATATGTAACTAATTAATGTAAATTTAATACCTTTTTTCAATAAGGAAATGTTTGCACCCTTAATACATATACATGTAGATTGTGAAGTTATAAATTTTTACATAGTGTCTAGTCCTTTTTACATGAAAAGAATTAAGGGTTAAAATTAGAATTAAAAATAATACCAAACCATCATCATTACACTCTAAATTTTTAGCAGTCACAAACCAGGTTATTTAAGGGCACCTCTACACAAGCTAAAAATGTGCCATAAATGTAGAAACAGATGTTAAAATCATCAAATTATGCTCAGTCTTTGAAGTATTTGTGCGTCTCATGACCCATTAAGTCTGCATTCAGCTCATTTCCATCCTTCTCTTTTCTCAAATAAAGAAGAGCATCTCAGAAATCACTCCAGGAGCAACGGCTACAAAACTGTCAAGTGAGTTCGTGCTGAGGCAATTATCCATAAAGAAGCCACTAAGAGCTCTCCAGAGAACATTGTGAACACAGAAAGTATCTACATACACATTAAACGCAAGGTTAGCCATTGCCACACCCGACAGGGGTAACATTCTTGTGGTAAATGTTCACTCTCCACAGTGGGATGTCATAGTTAACTGATTGAGTAGCAGTGATTTTTCCCCATTTCTTCTCAGAAAACCCACCTACACAAACCACAATAGAATTGGAACAATAAAAGTGTAGCTTCAAACTGAAACCAGACGATTACTGCTTTATACTTAAAGGTCATGCTTACTGATTTACAGAGACACTGAAATCATTAATGTTGTATCTCCAATCTATACGGTGTTACAGTTTTGAGGCTACATCATGCACAGAAATGCTTGGTGTTAAGCCATTGAGATGGTTATCTGCCCCCACCTTTTTAATGAATATATATAAAAAATATACACACATGCCTGGTTTAATTGTGAGCCTCAAGACCAGAAACATAGAACAACACTGATCTCAGTAATCCATCAAATTAAACCAAGCGTGTAACCGTCAGTTATAATTTGATTTCATTTTAACAATATTTGAATTGACACACCCACAGTAAAAGTAGCGGTAATTCTTGCGTGATCAGTTGCAAATACCAGTGCATTGAGTATGAATCTCAAGAATGTCATCTGCTACAGAGGCAATGCCAGCCATTATTTAATAAATGCACGATGCAATGAGCACTGTTTCCTTCCTTCCTTCCTATCTCTAATAGCTCTTGCGCTACTTCAAATGCTCACTGATGTCAAAAAATCAGCAAAAGGTGACACGCTAGCACCATTTGTAGTTGTGCCCAGTCAGTAATTTCCTTCTCTCTTTGCACTTCATTCTCTACATGCTAGATTAGGCATGGCCAGTTGTTAAAGCTTACTGCTAATACTGTGGCAAAATCCCATGATGCATCACTTTACTCATGTGCAAATCAAAAATAGGGGATTTTCAGCCACTGTTAGTGTCTTGGATAGCAAAGTCAATGCTGCAAGTACACACAAAATAGTATGAATTGCTAAATAATGATACCTGTGTTTCTCCAACAGGTGTGTTTCTGCCAGTTTTAACATTACAACAAACCTATTTACACCCCTTTCCTTTTATGTGCTTACCTAGAAGAATGATGTGTGTGTGTGTGTGTGTGTGTGGACTTAAGAATGTATTAATGAGATGCATACACTACAGCAAAGATGGGGCAGACTGTCAGGAAAAAAGTACAGCATACCTCATGGCGCTGCTGTGAAAGGCATGTCAACCGTCATTTTGCAGTTTGACGTCTTTTCTGCCTCAACAAAGAGCCATGCGCTATCATCTGTGAGACATAATGGCAATGGACATATTCCCTGCTAACATATGTTTCAATTAGTATGTATCTACAATATTTTTCAGCAGATAAATAAACATCTACCTGCATGTTAATTTGCCACAAACAGAGCCCCTGTCCAATCTACTCAACTACTCATCATCTTCTTACTCAAGCTCTCTGATTTCAGATTTCAGCTCTGTGAATGTGCTCTCAAGCGGTAAGGAGTCCTTGCTGGCACTGCCAAATTTTTGCCATTTTATGACAGATCTTAGGGTGTCATTCACCAACGGGAGGGCAGATGGCTGCCCGCCAAACAGTGCACACATTAATAATGCCACATTTGCACTGTGTTAACTAAGAGCGATCATCTCAACGCTGCATTAGACGCAGACGATGGCACGTGACATTTACGGAACCACAAGTGGGTCCGTGTCACTGTCACAGCTCAGTAAAATGGGTGTTAGGATCCGAAAAAGCTTTCTGAATTACTCTGAGATCCTTCCTCTAGGCACAGGGTTTATTCCCATTCTTAGTTTATTCCACACTTGGTGCTATTTTTGACAGTGAGATTTTTTTTTTGAATACCAGTCTGTTGGGGGTGTGGGGGGGTGTGGGGGTGTAGTTGGGCCAGCCCTTTTAACATGTGACAGCTGAAGCTTAAAGCATTTTACAAAGGTCCTCAGAGCCACTCGCTGTGTGTGGCCAGACAGATTCTGAGGGAAAACTAATCCTTTGCAAACATTTGTCCATTTGGCCACATATCCAAGTCCTTAATTAGCAAGTTTTTGAACGTCCTCCATGGAAATCTTAACCTTAAGTACAATAGCAGTGGTTGAACTGTAACCATAAATCAATATTTAGCTTTTTTTTCCCCCTTTTTGGACAGTTATCAAAGACCGTAATAAAGCAAATTTGAATCCTTAATTACCTTGTCTATGGAATCGACAGTCGTTTTGCATATCCACCCCCACACACAGTATTCGCCAGGCGTTTCCAGGAACACACATGTGTTGGAGGAGAGCAAATATTTAGAGCTTGGTTTGGAATTCTAATTGTGGCGGAATCAATCGACCAAAGCCTCCTCATCTTAACAGGTCTCCTAGGGGCCCCGGGTCTCCTGGAAAATGCAATTGCTAATTCGGAGCTCTTGCAATTACACACTGACTGACAGCTGGATTAGCCCCTGGGCTGTTAAAGAGGATATGTAAACCGCAACATAAGACACACACGTGTGGCGTTTTATGCGTCAGATTCTGCGCCCTTGTGTGGGATCATTATAACTCTCCCGCTCTCTCTGGAGCTGTAGGAATCGCTTTCATTGTCCTCAGTCCAGGGAAAAAGCAGGACCTTTAACTTTGCCTTCCGTAACAACCCTGTTCTCTTTGACCCCTCTTTGAACACAGAGATAGGGGGCCTTGTTTTTGCCTGAGGGAAATGTATGAACTCAGGGAGCTCTCTGTGAGACCGTAATGATATACAGCCATCAATTTTCTCTCTGCAGCTCCTTCTCTCTTTCTCTCCTGAGAGAATAATGGCAAATCAATCTATCAAAGACCTCACTCGCAAATTCCAAGCAATTTTCGGAATCTCTCAGCAGCAGCAGTACAACTCGCAACCGGGTTAGAATTTCACCTCTGAACTCTCACAACCTCATCCTCCCCTATGCTGATCAACAGACAAACCAAGGCCTTTCACGTCAGCCTTTGAAGATCTTTCTCCCACGCAAAATTCCTCCTATTCTCGTATAATCCAATTTTACACATTGGGCATTTTTTACTTATCGTCGTAATTTGAGGGTACACTAATACGCATGTCACACTGCCATTAAAAATCTCTTTGACACCGATGCCATCTTTTACACCTACCTCTTGGTAAGACACGCATAAGTGCACATGGGCCTTGCATGTGTTGCTGGTGCAGATAAGAGCAGACTTACTTCGGGTGTCTTATGTCCGGAAGAGAGCGGTCCAAGGCGATGTTGTTACTGACATAGATGTTGAAGCCATTTTCCTTGTACACGGAGTCGTCACATTCATCTTCCCCCAGTGGATATGGCTTGCCTTGCTCCCCTTTACCTTCAAATAAACAGAACATATGTGGGTCTCCATGGCAACAAATTGTCTGGGCTTTCCACAATTCCCTCACTAACTGAGAAGGACTCCATTAAAAATCTAAAAAAAAAAAAAACTGGTGAAAAATCTATTATTGGTAATGACATGATTAAATGCGTGGATTAGTACAAAAGTAATGTCTTGCATTCCAGAAAAAACAACCCATGCTACAGACAAACCCCCCCTATATTCCAACTCAAGCATTTGCTTTGAACATAAGAACATAAGAACATAAGAACATATTATGACGAGAACAGGCCATTCGGCCCAACTAAGCTCGCCATTTCTTAATTAAAGAGTATCCAAAACTGCATCAAGTCTAGACTTGAACACAGCAAGGGTCTCTGCCTCAACTACATGACCTGGCAACCTATTCCATGTATTGATAACTCTTTGTGTAAAATAATATTTCCTTACATCAGTGCGGAACTTACTCTTAACTAGTTTCCATTTATGTCCTCTTGTTTTACAGACTGAACTCACCCTAAAGAATCTATTATAGTTAACCCTCTTTCTTTGTTACACTTGTTGCGGTAGAAGCTATAATTCCATGAAATCAATCAATTATATATAAAATATTTACAACTGAATATGACTAATCTGTATTTTTCTTTTTTTCTGGGAATCAAAGTGCAGACATTATCACACTGAATCACACTGAAGCACTCCTACTGTACACCAGCACTGAGTAATTTGGCAAATATTGAAAAATAAATACTAATAGGCAGGCACAGTTTCTTCAAATAAGTAAAGACATGCTTAACGTGTTTGCTGTGATGAAGGTTTTTTTCTCAGATACTTGACCCTAATTATGTTTGTCTGAGCAAGCAGATCTAATTTCCCAAATGATACATAGCACAACAGAAAACTGTACTTAAATCTGTTCAGCCTGAGTCAGCTCTGAAACCTTGCTTTGGTGAGGGAATCATTGGCTACTCTTCCAACTCCTTAGTCACCAAAATAAACAAATAACTAAAATAAAATTCTATTACAAATTATTTCATTCGTACATTTTTCCACTCAATGCCAACTTTTGTCTCTTGTTCAGAATTAGAGGATTAAGGAAAAGAGACTCTAGGAAGCAGTACAGAAATAACTGTCCCATTGGAAAAGGCGCCTGGCTTATATTTGTCATCACAGGGAACTATGCATTCCACAGCTGAGGTTATCCGCAAGCACAGACCCTCCTTCACATACGGGCCTCTCATTTGCTTTGACAGCTTTTTTTGTCTGAACCACAATACGATTAAGATGAAACCGCAGCGTCCTCAGCCAAGTCCCCTTTCTTTGATGTAAGGAGAATGGAACGCTTCCAAAAAAATCAATGTGAATTTCCGCTCAATCCCACTTGTTTTAAACGTCTACATGGTTATAGGAGGAGCAAACAGATTTGGACGCGATTCATGCGCTGTGTGTATTTTCTGCTCACTGCCATTACAGCAAAGATGACATAAGAGGAAGGCGATGCATAGTGCCAGTATGCCTTTCTGCTGATTGCATTACTTAAGCACTTCACAATGAGACCATGCTGAAGAGTATAAGCCCCTCAGACAGTGGCTGAATGGCATGGCTCTGCCTCTTTTCAGTGTGACAGTTAGACTTATTTAACTACAACTTCATCACGCCACATTTATCTTGCCCCCAATGCACAGCGCTACAGGCCTTCTTTACTGTGCCGAAACACGCACATGTACACACATGCACCGCACAGTCATGCATGTGCACAAACACACGCACACACACACACACACACACACACACACACATGCGTACACATGCGCATGCACACAACCACAAGAGTGTGCACACATGCACAGCACACGCATACACACATACACACGCACACACACACACACGCACAAACACACACATGCACACACACACACGCACACACACACACACACACACACACATGCACACACACACACGCACACACACACACACACACACACACACACACACACACAGTCACAATACTGCGGTATAAGTGAATTACAGAAGATCTAGCATTCCAGTGTTCCAGTGTGCCCACCTGTTAATGTTAATGTTTTTAATCTCTAGAATAAATAATTTTGAACTTTTCTAAGGGAGATCGCACGTGTCTACATGGTCAAACTTTACATGATTTTTAGTTTTTAATGTTCACAAAGCATTTATAGCACCTTTGTAAGCATGATATTAATTTTTATAAACCAAGTATAACATAAAAATGACAACATGTTTATGTTGAATGACACAGAGCTCTGACATGTTTTTCTAACATGCAGTCATGCACCACTCTACATAAACTAGTCCTGCAGATATTTATAAATGCTTTATTACACAGTAACACCCTCCTTATAACGGTGTTATGCATAGCTTAAGAAGGGCTTTTGCTGTAAGGCAGCCCTCTTAATATGGAGGTTGTGTAAGAGCTCTGAAATGACCAGGCTGTTGAGGGACTGGAACCAGAGGAGTAACACGTCTATTGAACATTAGCTGAGGGGGCGACGGCTGGTATCCCATTTCACTTGTCTGTAGCTGATAAAATCTTACTTGGTCCAGTATCTGCTACTGAAAATGGACATTAACACTGAAAAATTAGCATAAACTCCTGCAAGTGTTCATACAGAGGATGCCTATGACTCCATCATTAATGGGCTTCTGTCGCTGTTTCCATACACTATCTGATGGTATGACCAATACTGTTCCCTATTTTTTGCGATTAGTTCCAATCAGTGTTTCTCCATGTATGTAACATTTTTTGGAAGGCAAGATTCAATTGTGTGCATAGCATCATAGGAAGACATTATTTCACTTCATGCACACTGTTCCAGAACTCTGTCCCTTATGGAGAAAGTGAAGGCTAATAAATTGTTTTTGTTGCCTCCATATGTAATGTCTGCATCCTACAGATGGCTCAACAGCTTATGTGGTCTTTTAGAACTGACCACATAACGAGGGAACATTTCCACAGACAGAAAGTCTGACATACACACAGAGAGCCAGAGCACAGTCTGAAGTCTCCTGTTACGTCTGACACAGTTTAATGTTGTATCTGTGGCTGTTCTGAATAAATACTGAAAATGAACAAGGTAGCTCACACATTAGGGTTTTAAACCCTAAAACCTTAAAACTGTCAAAATCCCTGGCGAGGCAGTTAATATTATCACAGATGAGCACACCTAATGTGCATCTCTGGCCTACAGAATATATTTCTGGCTTATTTGCTCTTTCCTAGTGTTTATTTTTTCACCAGATGCACTTCAATATCTACTACAAGATAAACCCTTAAAATGTCATGGTGATTTAACCTAAAGGATTCACACAAGTTTGTGTAAGCAGCATGGAAAGAGAGGTTTTTTTTAATGTGCAGTTGCCAAGGTAACAACAAATAGAAAACAGAGGAGCTGGACTGGATTATGTCTACTCTGTTTGCTAATGCAGAATGTGCAAGTAACAGAAATAAAAATCATAAATCCATACATGGGAGAACCTGTTTATATTCTTGCTCTTTGAGGGCTTTATGAAACATGGTTTTTAGATTTCTGGAGACTAAACCTGGATCAATTTTGTTTTACCTTTTCCAATGAATTAACACATCCAATTATTAAGTTGCTACAGTTTAGCAATAAACTTGGTGGAAGTCTACTGGAATAAGGTAGGCTCTGTGCGGTTTTAAGGGCAGCAGCTTGAGTGTAGATAATGCTGAAACTTGACTGTGGTATTCATTGTAAAAAGCAAAAGGAAAAAAAGAATTTCTTTTGCATTCAGAATTGCCAGAATTTACAGAAAATGCTTGAATAACTATGGTGTGGTATTTTTTTAATACTTGTGCAATGCTTTTACTTGAATTTTAACATAAAATGAAAGTATTCAATTCTGGAATTTTCAGATTGCATATCTCCTTGTCCACTGAGTGTGGATGAAAGTTCTTCACTCACCGGCACGCAGCTCATCTCTCCTGATGCTCTCGTTGTCGTGCCAGTCTCTCCTCTTCAGGCCGTCGGTCCAGGTGTAAACCTGCCCTTCGTTGAGGCCTATGGGAAAACCCTGAGAGACAGGAAGACTCCATCATCACCCTTTTTCAGACCAACACGGCACATATTTCTACCCTGACAAGAGTAATAGAGGACCATTACGACTGTATCGTGGTTCATGCCAATAATTTAGGCAACCATTACCTTGATCTTACTGTATTATGGTTCCACTGATTTCCTGCACAACCAAAGGTAAACTGCACTCTTTTAATGTGTACCACCCAGTGGCCAGGGTACTCTGCCTACATCAACGTGAAATGAAGATGACAGTGTGTTCCATTTGGCAGGAATCTTGAATGCTGTATTACGTTAATCATTGTATGATTAACTGCAAAAGAATGCTTGACATTTTCATTAACGATGGATTTGAGTTTGTTTACAAAATTCTACTTGTTCACAGGGGGGGCACTAATGGTGATTTTCGCATTACAAACCATTTGTGATAAAAAAACATAATCCAAGTAATTAGCTGTTCTAATGTAATATATATCAGTGTCTTTGTGCACCAAGCTGGTTTGTGTTTTATTGTGTGGAATTTTATAGCATACTATAAAATATGCTAGTGCTGGCCTCATCCGGCAGAGATGATGTGATAGCTTCCCAGAGCATTCTGGGATGCAGAGGCGGAGGGCTACGAAGCAGGATGGGGTACATGCTGTTTTTAAAGTACAGGTAACTGCCAAAATAAAGCAAACACTTGAGTGAATGAGGGATACAAAGCATATTGAGACTACTGTACTTCCACAATTTGTGTTGTGTTGCATGCAACTATAAATCAGTTGACTGCAAATATCTATCTAGGGCATAGGCAGAGAGTTGAATTAAGAACAGCCCATAGAGAGGGATACTATGGTCAGATTTCAAGCTCATGAATCCCTTATTATATGTAAAATTGCACACTGCTGAGCAGTGGAAAAAAGTCACGTGGTCAAGTAAGTTAACCTTTATCCTGTTCTCAACGAGTGGATGAGTGCATGTGTGGTGCACACCAAAAGGAACCTACATGCTTGTTTCCCGTAGTGAAGGGTTCTGGTAGCTCTGTTAGAATGTGGGGTGAATTCTCCCAGCATGGTTTAGGGCCACTCAACCCCTTAGATGGCAAAGTAATTGCTAAGCATTTCGGAGTGAGATCATCTTCATACTATAGTGAAGCATTTCTCCCCTGATGAGAATGGTCTCCTCCAGGATGACAGTGCCCCCATCCACATGGCATGAGTGGGCATTAAATGGTTTTATGAGTATGAATATGATGATGATAACAGACCTCAACCCAATTGAACACTTATGGGAGATTCCGGAGCAGCACCCGAGACATTGCTTTCCACCACCATCAACAAAATATTAAACGATGGAAGTATGGTGCCACATCTCTCCGGTGGTGTTCCAGACACTTGCAGAATCTATTCCAAGGTGCACTGCCGCTGTTGTGGCAGCTTGTGGTGGCCCAATGCCTTATTAAGAAAAGTTACGTTGATGTTTCCTTTATTTCACTTTTGATGCAGTTTCCATCCATTAAAATTAGTAAAATGTCAAATGACATGATCATCTTAAATAAATGAATGATATACCCATGTGGATATTTAAATAATAATGATTCTATAACAATAACAATTCCTTTTTTTACTCGTAACTTTTTAAGACACATAGCTATGTTCTAGGTGGTGCAATTCATTTCAAGCTGTTTGGTTATAGGCCTACTTGATTTCCACATAACAAAAAGTACTTAAGGTGATTTATACTGAACAGAGATTAACCTGAGAACCAAACAGAGCAAACAAATATAACTCTCATTGGCAAAATGCATTAACTAAAAGATCCTAAAAAATGCTGATTTAATCTTGTCAGGAGGTTGTATAATCTTATTAGCCACCACAGCTTGATTTCCTTCCAAGTTCACAGTCCTTCTAGAATGCAATTGGTCACAGTAGAAAGGAGGAAAGCCGAGTGATTTGTATGTAGATCAAGGGCGGTAAACTGAATGGAGAACACGCCAGTTACAAGAAGTGATTAAGTGCACCAGCGCCACACTCTGACCTGTGGCCTGTTTTCCCAGTTCAGTCCACACTGCATGTTGAACACAGGGAGAGTGGCCGGTGCTGTGATTGACGGGTACCATTTGTTCCCAGTTCCGTGTTTTTTACATACCCATTTCAAGAAGAGAAAGCCAAATGGCTTTAAATGTACTTTAATGTACAGTTGTACAGGTTAAATGTCAAGGTAAAAAGCTTCAGCTGGATGCAGCATGTGAAGCCATTCACTTGCACAGCTTGTGAAGCCATTCACTTGCACAGCTTGTGAATGTACAGAGAAAAGGTGAAACAACCAAGTGCATTGTAGTGAAATGGGCACAGAGTATTTGACTAACAAGTTTGATTGAATGGTACCAGATGGCACCATTAATCTAATAAATGAGTCAATTTTTTACCTTCCCATACAGATTCCATAGTTGAGAGGGAACCGTCACCTTTAAACCTAGCGCAAGCTTTGCCATACAGTTAAAGGCACTGCCAGTTCGAATCCGGACTTTGTAATTAGCTGATGCTGAGCAGGGTGGATACATTTGCCAGGGTCTCCTCCTCACATAGCCCAATAGCGCCCTCAAGAGAGTGGTCAGGCATCTAAGAGTTGCTCATACGATGCCAATGGGATAGGCATCTATCCTCTGTTCTGGATGTGTATATTGGGGGGGTTTCCTTTATATTTTTCCATCCACATCCAAACCCCTTACACCCACCACTGAGAAGCAAAAAAAAAAAACTAAATACAAATCCATACTCAAAGTTATAACAGCACAGCCACAGTTTACACACAATTTCACAATTTAGTAAACACTACAGTTGTATATTAATTTTCTACTTGCCATGAATTCAAAATAACAGAGAGAGAGAATGAATAAAATCCATGCTAGCATTTGCTTTTGTTTGCTTGTGTTTGGAATAGAAGGCCAAATTTCCACTCAGAACGTGGCATGGTAATGTTTACAGTAAAAGCCCATTACAGCACAATGGATGCAGATGGGGAACCTTGAGCTGAACGAGGCTGGTATCAGATTGTAGCACTGGAGAAGAACAGGGAGTGACCTTGTTAGCAGGGCTGTGGATGGTGGTCGTCATGGCGGTGTGTTTTTGTAATGAGGCTGGGTACGGGACAAAGTGTTAGGAGCCCAGAGGGGGGATCAGTCTTAATGAAACGGAATTTACACCCCCGTCTCCGTCTGTCTCCTCTCTGCTCTGTGTGCAGAATCCCCAACACCAGGCCGGCCCCGTCCTGCTGAATCCAGCAAATTCAGCCGCTAATGCCTCTACTCACACCCACGGGGATCTGAGTGAACTGATGATAGTGAAATGGACCTGAAACAGGTTTTAATTATAATATCCCACAGTCCATTGTGCATGGTTTTGACCTTCAGACCGTTTCCTTTGCCTGTGCTAAAAAAAAGTGTGAATGAGACATGAATGATCTCTACCTTTTAACTAAATGCACTTGGGTTTGTTTTGAATGTTTCCTATTTACAAATTGGAAGAAATCCCTGTTCAATTAGGAAGCCTTTTTATTAAGACACCAGTAATGAACCATTACTTAAACATTATTTAACTATATAAATATTAATTAATGGTAACAACTCATTGTTTGGGAGACCCTGTAAGTAACATTAATTAGCTATTTTAAAGTGCATGTACTAATGTGAACACCACTAGCCCTTTATAAATGACTAATGAATGCTAACACAAAAACAATTAATGTTATAAATTGTTAGTTGGCTTTACTCTACTATGCCTGTCCTAAAGTCATTTGTAAGCAATTACTGATGTCTATTTCCAGACAGGTACTGCAACAAAAAGTTAATGGTTGAATAAATTAATAATTAGTTTTTAATTCATGGTACATAAAGTGTTTCCCTTGTGTGGTTTTAAGCCGAGAAAGGTCTGTTGGATTCTCTGGCAATGTTATGAAGTGAAATACAGTTAAAAAAAAAAGGTTAACAGCAACACGCAGTTCAGGTTAGAGTAAATATTGTTGCTGGAGAGACACAGTGTTGAGCAAAATCCCTTCTGTTTCACATATCAGCCATGGCAGCTACTGTGACCGAGGGCTGGACTGGAGCCAAATCCACTCCAATGAAGATCACATCCCCCAAGTCCATCTGTATCTCTGCCAACCATCTCTGTGCCAGCGGAGAAACCCCTCCGTTCACATGAAGATTTCATTTTCCCTCAAGAAATATTTGTTTATCAGCGTGCAGCAGGGCATTGGCTGTGTATTACAGAGTTGCAGTGTTTGTGTAACATTTTCCACTTCGGGTGTGTTTGCTTTGGTTGTAGATATTTGGTTCTCAGGGGGAGGGTTAAAAAAGCTACATCACCCAAAAACAGCAGCTTCAAAAGCTTGATAGACAAAAGCACACTAAATTGCCTCTTTCTCTTCACAAATCTGTGCTTTGCTGTAACCTGCAGAACACGGTCTAAATTATTGTCTAAATTATGATGTGTGCCTCTGAATTAATTTTTATATTTAGCAGGTTTCATGTGGGTGTTTTGTCAGACATCCCATGTAGACATGTTCTTATTGGACTGTTCCTTTCCTGTTTTCCGTAGGACATTACAGACTGTACTACAGGGTCTGATCTCAGATACGGTCACACCCTGTAGAGATGGGATCTGATGGGATGGGGGGTAATTGTGTGGGAGTTTGACCACATCAGTGACCAATGACCACTGGCCTGTGATACTGTCATCTGAACCACAATCTCTGGCCATGATTTCTGACAGCCTGACACACTGAATCCATTCTCCACCTCCTCCACTCTGTCCCAGACCCTCGAAAGCCTGTCAACCGTCATCATCGCTCAGTACGACAAACAGCCATTCGCCTGTGTGACGATGACAGTGAAAATGATGTGACACTATCCTTGCTGCCCTTTCCCTGAAAACTGTGATCTGAGGGCTTTCTCCTGGGACCAGCTCCCAGCTCACACACCTGCCTCATGTGCTTTCAGCTCTGAGGTGCTCTCTGCCACAGTCATTTCCTCTTTCAGGTTCTTTCCACCATAACCTCCAGTCAGAGCATTCAAACTTAATAACAATGATAATAATAATAATAATAATAATAATAATAAAACCACACAAAATGAAATTCCACACAGACCGGTGACCTCTGCATTATTGTTTGTAATCACTGCTCATGACTGTTATATCTGAAGAGGATAAAATGAAGAACTTTGGACCAGTGAAAAACACATGAAACACTTCATTGATTACCAAAAAAACACAGGTTTATTGATAGAAAAAAGGTCTCTGTTTGCTCTATCGACAGAGGCAGCACCAATATCCAATATGTGCAACTGTCACGACCCGACATTACATTACACACAAGCAGTCTTTCCTATGGTGTATAATCACCTTGAGGCAAAAGTAACCTACAAAAATGTACATGGAAAATTACAACACAGCTTTGACAATGTATGTGGAACATTACAACAAAGTTATAACAATGCATATGCTACATTACTAGACAGCTATAAGAGCAAATATGGAATGTTACAACACACCTGAAACAATCTTTATGGAACCTTATAACACAGCTATAACAATGTGTATGGAAGATTGCAACACAGCTGTAAGAGTAAATATGGAACGCTGCAGAACAGGTGGAACAGAAAATGTGGAATTTTAGGAATTATAAAGTGACAAATGAGGTGATGCTCTGACACGCTGGATCCTCCTCCAGCAGAACTACAAACAGAGGCAGAGTGAGGAAACAGCAGGCCTGGCGCTCTGCTGTCAGAGTCATCTGCCTCAGCTCTTCTTTACCCAAATCCTTCCTCTCAATCACGCATCAGTGCGTCTGAGGACAGGAAAAAGCATTAAAGACGAGCGACTTCACGCTGCGCTTCCGTGACACGGACACGCCACAGAACATGTGAGGACATAAAGGAACAGGAAGAACCCGTTGCCGTGACGAAACGCACGAGGCTTCTCACAGGTGAGACTACTGCTGAGAAGGGATTGGGGACGGTGTGCGGTGGGCCTGTTGTGGGCGGAGTCACGGAGAAGAGGGCGGAGACGGCGGGGACGTCCTGAGATGGCACGGCGAGTGACGGCTGGCGCCCGCGTGCAGAGAGCAGAGCAGCGCTGTGAGCTACAGCAGCGCTACAAGCCCTGCACACGGCTGAGCCTGATTTTACATTAACCTCCAGCCCTGATAAAGCGCAGCACACTCAGGCAGCACTCACCTCCTGCCACAGCTTAAACACCTGCCGAAATTACTGCCAAGAAGCCTGATTATCACACAGCCTCAGCCTGAACGCTGTCTCCCAGCGTCTCACACACTCACAGTGTCTGGCCTTTCATTCATTCTCTGAGCTTCATTACGCCTCCCGATCCCATTTAGTCCATAAGGAGACAGTTAGCGAGGATCGCTCTCATGAAACTACAGCTACAAATGTCATTCTGTGGCTGCACTCCTTTATCAACATTCGACACACATTCCCATTAGTTTTAGGCACCAGTCAGGACGTTTTTTACAATGCAAATTGCTACGGGGAAGTCAAATGAAAAAACAAGCAGGCAGAACTCAAGGATTTCATGTAATCCTGCTCAACTTTCTTCGGATGAATCAATTACTTTAAAAATGTAAGACTGGCTGGTAGCAAAGGGCAATGTATTGATCAGTTTGATTACCTCATGTGAGTTACAGCTGAATGAATTACAACTAGGCCACACCTTAATTCTGTTCTTCTCTCTCCTTGATGGTAAGAACTGCATGTTCAAAAACTACAGTGAATCCACCAAAATCAATAAGCTTCCCCCAGCAGCACCTTATCAAACACACTCCTGTAAATGTAAGCACTTGCAGTCCAAATCTGTACACTCTATGCATTAAACCAACCAAAGTTTGAACTGTATGTGTTGCAGTGAATATGTATGTTGACTTCATATCAATCTGACTTTAACAGTTGTCTCTGGAAGCCCATGTGAACGGGTTTGATAGTGTGTTTGTATTTCTATGATTACATTACATTATTGGCGTTTAGAAGACGCTGTTATCCAGAGTGACATAGGTTACAATTTGTTACGTGTTACCCACTTATACAGCTGGATATTTACTGAGGCAATTGTGGGTTAAGTACCTTGTCCAAGGGTACAACAGCAGTGCCCCAACGGCGAACTGAGCTGGCCATCTTTTGGTTACAGTTCTGCATTACTTGTAATTATGATATGATACAAACACTTGTCAACTGCACTGTAGAGTCATTTTTATGAAGTGTGAATACGCTAGGCAGTCCCTGCTACTGGTTTAATTCAGCAGACAATGCAGAGAATGCAGTGGTTCAGTAATGCAGTACAGTAACATCACAGACAGAGAGAAGTGGCACAGCCACACACAGGCTCCTCCACTTAGGTCCCACCTCCTTTTTCACAGCACGGCTGGTGTTCAGGGTCCTTTCTACTCAAAGAGAAGCCGCGTCTGCCATCTGAACACCAGGCCGCTAATGTGCACGTTTCTCGTCATTATTGTGCATTTTATTGCTTTCTGCTCTTCAGGCTGTATTTCTAAAAGCCAATTCTGTGAAATAATGCAGCCTGGCATGGACCACCCAGGGACACAGAAATTAAAGCGCATTCATCGCATTTCACATTTTTCACAATCTTTCTTCTTCCACAGGGAAATAAAAACTCTAAAACTGTCTATGACAGAACATGCCAATGAACACATTCTTACTGGTATTTAATGATTATATTTACATGCTGAGGCAAGACGAAATGAACACTATTCATGTATATACACGCATTACACTGCATGTCTATGAAGAGTATATTTCTCCAAGAAAGATATTTCATCCACAAAAACAACAAACATATTCAGATTAAAGCCCATATTTCAAAAGCTATTACTTCTGAGTTTCAAAACACAAATCAACAAGAAAACATGTAAGGCCTACTTGAATTGACTAGTTAATATGATGAAATACGAATGGACATTGGAAACTGAATCAATACAATATATCCACAAGACAAAGCGACACACAGATTAGATAAATCATTAGATGGTAATATCAATAAATGTATATGATGATTGACTGCACTGTCATCTCACTTACAGTGAGAAAGGACATTACTGTCTGAAAGTACTCAGAGTGCAGAGTAATTATTAAGTATAATAAGCATAATAAGTATGAATTGCAGATCTCATTCTCAGCTGTTCTCTGATCATTGAATGGCAGCAGCGATGAGAACTCTGTGGTCTGAAACAGACTTTTGAGGCCCAAGTAATTATGGGATTGAGGAGGACCAGGCTGTAGCCAGTGAAGGGGGTACTGATTGCAGGGTGAAGCAGAGCACTGAGACGACTGGTCTCTAAGAGAGAGAGAGAGAGTGATCAGAGGTGACGCGCACCCACACACCTTCACTTCCTGTCCTGAGCACACTGCTTAAACCAGCCATCAACTGACAGACAGGAATGTCAGTACATACTGAGTCACCCTTTGACAAAGCATCTCGCTCCACGTTCATCTGCTTTCTCTGCACGTTATTCAAGTCTGCTTTCTGAAGCATACTGTATGCATACTCAAGGGCATATAGGTCTGTTATCTGAAAAGTAACAGTATTTATACTTCCATAAAGTTATATCTATATAAATACAATATAGGCTATATCATCAGTTTATTAGTTAAGTTATATTATATAATTACATGTAAACATATAGCCTGTTAATTTCAATAAACTACTGTTACTGTTTACTAATTTCAGTAAACCACTGTTACTTTTCAGATATTGTACTTGCAATTATTGAACTTTCTCTAAGAGACAATTAGAATGTAGTAATGAAGAGAATTGTTCACAGAACCACCATAAGCGGTTCTTAAAAGGTGACACTCCTTCTGGCCAATGTACTCCTCTCCTTGTCTAACTCCAAAAACGTAATTGTCAGGAAAAACATTTTTCTTGGCAAAAGTTGCAGCGGTGTGATGAGAGAGCAGCTGTCAGAGCCAGACCTTCACTTTGTTCCTGTTTCTCAGCACAGAGGACGAGTGAAGGTTATTAAACACTGATCAAAGCTCCCTTTCAGGAGACATTTAGTCTCAGAAGTGCAGCGAGGCTCTCGCTTCTCTTCGCTTTCTCCTCCTCGTGGTCTCCGCTCTGCACACACTTTCGGAGAGGTGCCTCCCTCACATACGATAGATCAAAGTGCAGTTTGTGGTTAAATCCGGAAAGGCAGTTTGTTCTGATAAGAGGGAGTAGCTGGAGTGATCTGCTCAATATCACACCTGCGGGCTCAAGATCACAGGTACTGCATGTACTTAATATCTTAACAATGCTCTCTATCACCTCAACGTGTGGTCACAAATACACACTCTATTCACACCCTGTATGCTCAACATCACGGCTATATTACACAATCACAGGTTCTGCTGTGGAGAATATCCATGTATTGAGTGTCAACTATACACCAAATATTACCACTTTGTGCTCATTATCACAGTCATAGTCACCTCTATTTGCTTAACACAATATCTGCACGCTCAGTAGCACCTCTGCAACTTCACATTACTGCTATGTTGTCAATATCATCTCAGTTTAAATATAACCACTATCTACAACAGGCAGCATCGTTTATTTCCCCACAAATCCCTTCTGTCTTTATTAGTCTAGCTGCTGTAGAATCATTATGTGGCTGTCTTAAAGACCCAATGCGTGTTACTCTATCCCCTGTGACTTATTTTACTTTAAATTTACTAAGCAATTGCTCCTATCCAGTACCATGCAAACCATAACACTTTGCATGCTATCCATTTATGCAGCAGGATTTTTCCTAAGGCAATTTGGGTTAAATACAGTACACTGGTACTGGTGCCACTTGGTACCTGAGTCAGGAACCTTGGGTTACAAGCCCTGCTTCTTAGCATTGTACTACACTACTTCTCATCACTATTGTTATGTCCAGAGAATCAGAATACCTGCTGGTTGTGTGTATGTCTGGTGGCTAGTCAGACCTCAAGAGCAGTAATATTCTGTAGCGCTTGCTGGCGTCTTTCTTGATGTATGAGCATACGATCAATGGCTCGTACCCATCCAAGTGCTATCAATGACACATCTGTGTGTGGGAAGAGTCAAGGTCAACGAAAACCACTTTGAAATCTAATTAATATTGATCACTTTATCACCCCTGCTTAGTGAGTTGAGCATGCACAGAGTGTGTGATGAAAGTTTTTTTGCAGGTTTGTGTCCCAACATTGTAGTGACTCTTGTCATTTGAGCGTGCGTGTGCAGTTTCATCCCCCAAGGGCCACATGGGACTTAAGTTATACCTAAAGCCAAGCCTGAAGTCACATATATAATTAGAATGAGAACACAGAATCACCTTCAGAAAAGAAATGGGCTTAATGGAAATACTCAACACATTGTTATTCATAAGAACAACAAATGTAAACTTAGATCAAGACAAATTTAGACTTAATTAGATTCAGATTTATTGTCAAATGAATTTTAATGATTTATGCAAAGACACAAACCTAGACAACCAAAACCACATTGTTCATTTGCTAACATTTTAATTATTTTCAGAACAAATGAAAATAGTAAGCCTTGAACTTAATCTTGTAGAGCCACAAACTGTATTGTACCCAACCGTATGAGTGTTATTAATCAAAGTCATATTACATGTTTGGGGCAGAAAGCAAACGAAATTGCATTTGCTGATACCTCACATGTGCAGCTGCAAATTGCTGTTATTCAACCACTCACAAGACCTTAGCCATGAATACATCATACTGATCATACTGAATTCACAGAAAGGAGGATGAATGGGCCAAGTGTGGCATGAAAGACAAGGATGATAACCTGACCCCAAAAGAGAAAGACATGTCTATAAAATGCATTGGACAAAAGTACAAAAAGGAGGGCACATAGTCTATCATATGAGGTACCATCAACCACAGATGACCGTGTGTGTCCTTTAAAATCCAAACTAACAATGAAAGAAGCTGGGCAGAGGGTGCAGGCTAATGTTGACATATCCACAGCTGCATTACTCATGCCAACCTTATCCGCTGAAAGTATACAAGTAACCATCCATCTAAACTCTGCACTTTCTCGAATCTATTCAGCACTTCCATCCTTACCTGTCAGCATTCATTTCATTTATATAACAGTGAGACAGAGACTCCTTCTGATGGCCAAGGATGAATCTCAAAGGGCCTTACCGGAGACTCATATTGGATGTGGTGGTCGCCAACAATGTCATCTATTCAACAAGTGTCATGACTCAATCATCCGAGGCAATGAAACGTTTCACAATGTAAACAGTACCAGTTTGGGAATTATTGATTAGACACTGCAGCAGATCCGTCTTGCACTGAGGAAGATGAATGGTAGATAATGACACGGTGAAGGAGAAGAGGAACAGAAAAGAACTGTCCATTTACTGCCCTTCTAGAGCTACCGTCTCAATACAGCATGCAAAACTGTGATATATAACAAAAAAAAAACAAAAAAAGAAAAACAAGCTGACATCACTACATTGTACGATCCTTGATACTATCTTTCTTTCAGAGAACAACAGAGCTTGAGGCCAGTATCTTTCCACACATCAAACAAGAAAGGTTGGCTTCAGTTTTGCTAAACCAAGGTGGTGTATGAGAATTGGCACTGGTCAAAGAGCCACAGGTGATGTCTCCAGAACAGTGAGGGGAAAATATCACCATGACTGCTGCCACCTGCTGAGATGCTGTATCTTTCCCCCATTCACTTAAATGTGGCTCATTTGGTTGAAATTTTTAGCAGCTAAGTGCATGTAATTTAGTGCGTATTGTGTCCTTTCTTTCTGAGTGCTTAAGAGAACCTGACTTATAATCACCATGTGACACAGAAGAAAAAGCACCCGATAATCTAATAATCCCATACTTTTCTTGCATAAAAGCTACTCCCCTCTATATTTTCCACATCCCCAACAGCTCATTCAGCACAGCACAACTGCTGGGGTTTTTAAGTATAATGTGAACCCCTTTGAGGACTAACAGGACCAAAGCACAGACTTTTGTCCATTGCTTAAGACAATGAGAAAGATCAACCATATCTTTCCATACTGTTCTTCCAACCAGACAGAACCAGTCACTATTTATATTTGTCTAAGAAATAAATTCCAAGCGTTTAAACACAAATCTTTAGATCAAAATGTCTTTGAATGCATGTTTCAAGTTATCTTATTCAGGTACAGTATGTGTCTGGTACTGTATAGAATTTCACAAATGGCTGGGTTTGGAGAGAGTTCCAGTTTCAAAACCATTTCAGTATCTTCCACAATCGCATTTCTTCGCTGAGATTCCTTTAATCACGCACAATACAAAATGGGTGCACACTTGCATGCAGACACACAGGTTATGTCAGATCCATGAATAAATTTGCTTCCCTTTTTAGCCAACCAACACAACACAACTTGTGTGATTTAATTTTGCATTAGGGCCAATTGCAGAGTGTGACATGCCATCACCTACTACTGTTTGACTGTTTTTACCCTGAGACATATCCCCAGCGATCCGCCACATCACAGTGAAACTAACTGCAAACCTGACCTGTGTCAAATCCTTTTGATTTAGATGGCCAGGGGGCAGCAAGGTGCATGAAATTGCCTTCAGAGTTTCAAGAAAAAAGGTACATTTGTCAAGAAATTCTTGATCCTTCGCTAATCTGCTGAGACGGCTCTACCCGGACTGAAAATGGAAGTGCAGGGCTGGGTCAAACGATCAGAACTCATTTAAGCAAACAGAACCCCATCAAATGAACCACAGGGTCTCCGTGGTTTTTAAAACACACTGTGTGCCTTCATAGCTTTATATTGCATGCAACAGGACGCAACCCATAAAGCCATATACCATACAAGTAATAGTATTATATCCAATGTGAAATAAGCCTTAATCATTGTTGTAATATTTTGGCTGATTTT
The DNA here is from genome assembly GCF_013368585.1 of Megalops cyprinoides. Classification (NCBI taxonomy): domain Eukaryota; kingdom Metazoa; phylum Chordata; class Actinopteri; order Elopiformes; family Megalopidae; genus Megalops; species Megalops cyprinoides. Next base: position 22,857,378 of record NC_050604.1, read on the forward strand.
GTATTTGTTTTGCTGAAACTGCAGGCGGACCTGATTATAAATGAGCATCCACTCTGGAGGTCTCAGTTTGGAGAGAGTGCCCGCAGGACACAATCATATCTTCCCAGTGAGACACGAACTGCTGTTGAATTTTGTCCTCTACAAGCACACATCCGTTAGCAGACACAGGACTGAGAAGTCTGCTAACAGGACAGCGTTGTAACTTTTTCAATAGGTGAAAAAATGAGGATGCTGTTACTCTGTCAAGGATTTAAACCATGAATATGAAACCTGCATTTTCCTTTTATAATCTAGTCCCCCTCATGCCATTTTAAAACTGATCCACACCACATCACTGTTCAAAGGACCGTTTAGAAAATACAACCACCATGAACCACAAACAACCTTCTGCAGTCCATTTTTAGATGAGACTGTTGTCTGCAGTATAGGTTCCAACCTACAATTAACACAAAGCCATCCAATTAAGCACCCGTTTAGAAACAAACCTATTGTTTAAAGGTTATGCCTCATCTCCTGCACACTTTGTGGTATAAGCTAAAGAGTCCTCTGTGGTATTTTCCTCACCCTAACATCCGTTACTTCAAGGCACAATGAGAAATCAAGGAGAAACTCATCCCATGGATCATGGTGACATGTTTATTGTTTGGCTGTTGGTGCGCAGTCTGCCATTTGTGACATAATGAATGTTTACTGTACTTCTGTTCTAACGAATGCCTCAGGCTTCTGCAGTTAATATAGCGCTGGGGAAAGGAACCAGGGTGCTGGGTTCATCTTAAAGCGCTCAGCAAACAGCACAATTAGATTTAAGTGGGGCTGTGAGAATAGGTTTCTGTCGCAATGCTGACTGCATAGATGTTGTTGTTCCAGCTTTCCAGTTCCAGCTAATAACCACTGTTGCTGTTAATGCACCGGCATCCATCTGTGCTTTAATACCTTATTTCTCCATCTGAGGGCCATGAATATCACAGGGGAAAAAACAGAAAACTATCCGCGTAACTATCACCCAGATCTATGCAGATACTCCAAGGTATGTTTAATCCATTAGATTATGAGGACCAGCTGTGACAAAATGTGAAAAAAAAGGTTTACTGCAGAAACTAGACCATGGAAAGTGACTTTCTGGTTAAACAAGAGGCTACATCCCAGTTGGTGTGCAATTTCTTTGCTAATATGAAGAGATTGTGTAGGCTAGATTTATATATCTCGCAATCTTGTGCTTTTCCCCTAAATCCCCTAAATGTCCTGAAGAAATTCAAATCTCCTTTGTACAGTGTATTTGCATTAAGCTAAAACAAACCAGTCTCACAAAGACTTGTTTGAAAGTATGCTAATTATTGCAATTGGGATAGCTGCATTAATGTTAACTCTAGATGTTTGAACTAATTGGCCAGATTGGCAGCTAAACTTGCAAACGTTTCTTCTTATTTTCTTTGCATGTTAACGTCAGCTTCACAGTAACAGGCTTCAAATTCCATTAATTTCAAACTGAATGTAAAATATGTCGTAGATATCGCTAATTAATGAACAGACTGTCTCACGCTCATTTTGTGTATGTTATTGTCAGCGTGGTTGTTATCCTGCAGATCTGCACAGACCATTAAATAAGCAGTAAGAAATACCCCCTAAACCTCCACTAATAACTCAACTCCACTAATAACCAAATTACACTCACGTGCATGAGTGCATTATGAGTGACTAAACTCTACCTGTTCAGTGTAAAATGACGCATTTCTCCAGCACTTTAAATGTTCCCAATGCTACAACATGTTTTTGTCCAACCAGGACACGATCGTGATAGATTGTGATGTTTGTTTGTTTATATAAACAATAAGGTTATGATCTTTTAGAGGTGGAATCATAAAGAAACAAACATCTTTACACACGGCAAAATATTCAGTATTAAATAAACTCTAATACTGAGGTGAGTCCAATGGAACCAAAAGTAACTCTACGAGAGTTCCTTTAAGACCGTTGTGCTTTGTAGAGTTTGTAACAGTTTGTCCTGTTATGGACAGAATGTGTTCTGTTGTTTCACAGGCAATGCAACACCCCATTCAAGGATAATTCAACACATGAACACTGATGAAGACTCAATGCAGAATTTCATGTGATAAAGGTAATGTCTGAATCCTAGTATCCTAATTATACAAACACTTCAGTGTGATGAACATTATTGTACATACATACATCCATACATTGCACTATCATCATGGCCTGTGTCTAGGAAAGAATGGTGATTGTGAATGTGCTTCCTTCTTTACATAAACACTTTCTGGGTTGAACTTGCATTTAAACAACCTCTACTTCAGTGGATAGGGAACACTTGTTTCTAATTCAAAATTGTCCTTACCCAGGTACATCGCAGGCAAACAATCCTAATTAGACTACTTTATAAAAAATCAATAATCTTGGAATTTATCTAACCCCATTAAATCATAATTATTCCAAAAGGACAAACACAGAGATCGGACACATTATGATTTTTTTTTTAATCATTTAGATTAATGATTACTGCTGTTTTCCATGCAATCATTTTTCTCATTAAGAAGTGTACCAGACGCCTGCATTCAGGGCAAGTAACAAAGCATGAAATATTAATGTGTCAAAAGAAATCAAAAACGAACTTCAGCAAATTAAATCTGCGCCAATCTGTCCCTACATCTTAAAGAGATGTGTCATCTAGGTCCTACCCTTCTCACCAAAACAGCCCCGCTGGCACTATGCCTTTAAAGACAGTGGGCTAAAACTAAAACTGCACTTCAGGAAGTGGAAGTGTGTATATAGCAGGGAACATCAAGGAACTCAGACCTGGAATTACTTAACAAAAGCTAAACACAGGGGAACATCTAAATGGACCAAAGATTCATCTGGCACAAGTCCAATGGCTTTTAGATTCAGTAACAACATACACTGTGCTCACAGTTAAGAACGCACAGCATGCGTCATGATATTGAGGTACACAATATTGACAACCACATCATCCACATTATTATTATGCTGGCAAACTTAAGTCCTTCAGGTAGAAGTGCATATTTTGAATGCTATGAGTGTTGGAAAAAAAAAAACCAAACAAAATTACACAGGTAATCAGTGGTGGTACCTACAATTACTTTGTGATGCATAAAAAATGTATACACAACAAGCTGGACAACAATTTAGATAGTCTGTTGATAGGAAAAGAACAGTAGAAGTGGCAGGTAAATAGCTGTTTACAACCTTACATAAGATCTAACTGGCAAGATTAGCATTACTTATCTTGCCAATTACCAGGGAAATTGGTTGACTTATTAGGCATGCCCACGACAGTTTCACAATAACAGCCTTCACATTATATTCGGGTCAAATTGAACGTAAAACATTTTCTGATGACATTAATTACAGCGGCACTCTCACTCTCACTTTTGTGTATGTTGCTGCCAGTGCTGTGTACCATTTAAAGTGCAATCAGTCATGAGTAATGTTTCTTTCTGTATAGAGCGCACTACTTTCTGTACAGAACATTACCGCTTTCATGGACTGCCTGGAAAGCAGCAATACTTTTACTGAGAGGAATACCCTCAGGAAATAAATACAATTAATAAAATTAATCAATTAATTCATTCATTTGATGATTCCAGAATTCAGTGTATACTGTAACAGATCTCAGATCACTCAGATTTTAAAATCTGAGGAGGAAACCGTGAGGAAAACCTGACCATTTTTAACTACAGTTCAATCAGGTCCTTCAGTCTGGTGTACTGCAATAGATATCAGTGGTAGCTCAATCTCTCATTCTGGCATAAAATTAACTGTCCCTATGGGTTTGACTCAGCAAAATTCACCATGTATTACACATTCCTTATGAAGAAATAAAAAGGATATCCTGGGGCTTTAGGTGATAATTCAGGGGGAAAAAAGTGTTTTAATGGCTGCAGAGGTTTAATGAGAATATTTAATTACTGTCTGGCTCAGATCCAGTTTCAAGAGTGAAAGCTAAACATATCACATAGTGCAGAGAACCTAACTCCATTGAACTTCCACAGTCACTGCAGAAAGGGTTTCCACCTGTGTGAATAACAGCCACTGTGTCATCACTCTGCACCTCCCTGCCAGTAGAGGGTGCTATACATAATCATATTCTGACCTGTTCCTGCTGTTCAGTGCAGGAATCATTAGGGTCTCACACTCTGCAGGGTTCATCACCCTTATTGTTTCAAGTGGGCTGTGTTAAAGATAGAGAAGAGTGTTTGTCTTCAGACAGAACACAGAGCAGGAAAGTTCCTCCAGTTCAACTCTAAACCCCTTTGAATACCACGCACCACCAACAGAATTAAAAAGGTGGCCTGTTTAATACTCGGCAGCTGCTTAAGAGGTGAGAGTGATACTGAGGGCACTTACTACTCCACTTGAGGCTGTGAGGTGATGTCAGCGCGTGGTGGGAGGGGCTTACAGCGTTTATCACTCTGCCTTTGGGTTCTTCTCTATTTAGAAGAGACAGTTTTTTAAAGTAAACAAGCCGACGCCCAGGGGAGTCCAGATGTCTGGAAGCATTAGGAATAACAGCAGATCCGACGACACGGAGTATCACACGCTACAAGCCTCAGCTGCCATAGAAACAGACACAGACTTGTGGGTCTGGGTCATTTATACGGGGGAAGTAAAGAGAACATTCCTGATTCATTCACATTAGCTCTCGCTCTCTTCATTTTTGCATGTGGGGCACTGTGGGGTGGCTTGTAGGACCCTGTCCTGCTCAGATGGGCTTTAGGGTTAGGTTAGTGCTAGGTACAGAATGGTCAATAGGGTTAGGTTAGTTTTAGGCACAGAGTGGTCACTGGGGTTAGGTTAGTGTTAGTTACAGAGTAGTCATTAGGGTTAGGTAAGGGGTAGACACGGAGTGGTCACTAGGGTTAGGTTAGGATTAGGCACAGGGTGGTCATTAGGGTTAATTTAGAGCTAGCCTAAGATGCAGTTAAGAGTTTTATTCAGCTAATGTATTGGAGCATGGGACTCTCACATTAGGAACCACAAAGGTACATTTCACAGTATGTGAATGCACTGAAGTAGTAATGGTTTCTCAAGATAATCTTATAAAAATATATAATACTATAACAATAGATATATTGTGTTCCTAACTGAGATGTGTAATGACAATGGTGTACAAGTCCTATCTTACACTATCACCATCTCAATGTACTGTTGAACGTGATGCATAAGCAAAAGTTGAAAAAGTCTTTTTTTCATCCAGTGTAGTCGACATGGACCAAGACAACTCACACTGTGCCTGTATTCATAAGGCCAAAATGCCTGTTCAAATTGCCTCTTCAAGCCATCCATTTGTTTAGCGTCAGATAGCAGGTGCGAAGATATGAAAATGTCATCGCCAAACAGCAATTACATTCCTAATCCTTGCACGGTGCAGATAAATACCAGCATGGTCTAAATGAATATACAGCTGTAGGGAGGCCGTGCCTATAAGAGCACTATGTAAACATTGGCATGAAAGGTGATTCGTCACCCCACCGGATGCAGCCACCTGATTGGTTGAGCTTCCTCTGCTGTCTCATTAATATGCATCCCTTCATCCACAGCATGGTACACAGCTGAAATCATCGCCGAGCCCCTGTGCACACAAGCGAGCTACATTACAAGCAGAACCACTCGAAGGGCAACATCAGAGCAGGCAGAGGAACAACGTCCAAACTCATTCATATTTAAACACACTGGGCAATTTTACTGTCTTTCCCCAAACTTTTTTTTTTTTTTATCATTCTGCAAACTTTTGGTGTATGAGGCAGTGAGAGAACCCTGCTGAAACAGCTTATCTGACTGCCGCTGTGTGAGCCAGGCTGGATTGGAAGTGGTCGACTGGGTGGTCCGGGAAACACTGGCCGGTGAGCTGCCAATCACAGCAAACATGGCCACCTGCTGGCAGGAGGTCTGCTGCTATTCATCTACCTTTTCATATGAGACTGCACTCTTTCAGAAGACGCAGGTGGAAAAAAGCATCCCAGAATCCTTTGCCAAATATTGCCACAAAGACACCCTGAGTGTTACAAAAGCATAGGAAATGATAGGGCTTCCTACCTTCTCACATTGACGTCGATGCAATATTTGTACTTAATATTTTGGCCATCGGACAGAATATCAAAGTTCATTTTTTGTGCAATGAAGATCATGATTACCGTATTACTGTATGCATGAGGCTTGCAGGACTGATCACTAGTGATGTCTGAAGAAAATTCGACTCTCCACAGTACACTACACTATTGCAAATATTAATATCAAAAATAACTTTCATACAGTAACATTCAATGTAAAAAGCTGGATGTGCAAGTTATATTGCTGTGTGTGGTTAGGGGGTATTCAATAGGAGCACAGGGCAATGGCCCACACAGGGGGGGTGCTCTGGCCTCTTACGGCTGGTTTTGACCGACTTTACAAAAATCGATTGACAGGACAATGCACACGAAGAGGGCCATGACAGCAGAGCACTCAGACACCCCACATGGGAGCAAAACACTGTATTGATTTATGTCACCAGGAGAACTGGCCTCAGTGTAAAATTGGTAGTTGAGTACTGAAAGGAGCCTAGGAGTGATAAGCTGAGCCAAGCAGTGAGAAGAATTACTGGATGGTTACTTTGGTAATCAGTAGATACAGCAGGATATTCATGATGAATGGCCTCTCCCTTTATAAACATTTTTCTGGATTGAGTAAACTGGTGTGTCATAATAAATGAGTAACAGTCAGCTGTCACATAATGGGACAATTACAGGCAAGTTACTGTCTATCCAAGACTTAGCTCAGAGGCAGTTTAGGAAACAGGATTTGAAAAAGTCAAGTTTGTCATTATAAACGGTGTTCTAATAGCAAGGCTCCTCTTGCTGTGACAACCTTTAAACCTCAAAGTGATTCACAGGGTTACAAGGCAATTACAGGTTCTTGGTTAAACCTGACCATTAGTATGGAGGCGGTCGGTCTATGCAAGAGGGCATGGCAGAGGCATGGGGTCAACTAACCCAAACATGCCTTTGCATTCAATTCAGCCTTTACCGTTAATGATGAGGAATAAAAGTTAATAATGTTCAATCAATCCTCACCTGCAAGACAATCAGCAATGTCAAGAGCAGGGATGGAAAAATTCGGGAAGCTCTACGGCACAAAGGAGACAGACATGAGAAAGAGGCAAAGAGAGAGAGCGAGAAAGAGAGTGTGAGAGCGAGAGAGAGAGAGAGAAAGAAAGAGAGTTAGAGCTAAGAGAGACAGACAGTAAGAATGGTAAAGACAGGGAGAGGAAGTGATTGAACAGGCAGTGCTGAAATTCAGACAGATTTAGTTTGTGTTAGACAGCCTTGCTCTGAGGTGCTATACCCTGGCGGTAAACCCAAAGTGAAGACATTCTCACTTTCTCCCCAGCCCTCCACCTGATCCATCTACACCTGGTTTCCTTGGAGAATCCTAAAAAAACCCTCTCCAACCTCCACCTGACGAGCAAAACAGATAAACTTGGCAGACACAGCCAGCCGGGCCGAACCATTAATCTTAATAGTGCGCTGTAATTAGGACCGAGCCGTATGAACAGATCCAACGCAATAAATAACTCCAAACCAGAGGGCGATGGCTTAAAGATTAAAGGAGCTCGTCTTTTAATGGCCTATATAGTCGGTGCAAAGAGGCATGTGTCAACAGGGACGCTGATTCATGGCTTTAATCTGCATTTTCAATTAAGGAGGGAACCGCCAAAGCGATGCCGCGTGTCTCTCACACGTTTATTACAACTGTAACGGATTACAATATTAATAAACATTTCAGCTTTTGGTCGATGTGAATACCAGAGACCAGATGTCTGCAAAACTGCAAAATCAGGAAACTTCATGTTTTTCTAGTTGCGGTATGGACAGTGGATGGTGGGCATGGCCGGCAACAGGTGGGGGCGTGGCCAACAGGGGGTGGACATGATCTGTGGACAGTGAAGAAGGCATGTGGGGTGTAGGGGTGATGTGTGAACAGTGGGGATGGTTTGTGATCTTTCTCTAAAGACAGCGGTAAGTCAACGCATTTTCACATCTGGGAAGAGAGCCAACAGCTCCTCCACTGGGAACAGAGTATCTGCCTGTTAAAATCAGCATGGAAAAGTGCGTAACTTGAGTCCTTAAAGTAAGTGCTGCAACTCATATACACCTCCCCGCATTCACAAGCAAAAACATGCACACAAAGACATGTGTAAACAAGCACACACATGCTAACACACACACATGTGCACATGACACACACAGAATGCTGAGCTGTGGGTAGAATTCTCAGTTGTGGTGCTGTGGGTTTTTCCCCTCCACATGTCAGTGGTAACTGTCAGTAGTAAATTAATTAGCCATTAGATCAAACCACTTCAGAGTGTCTGTCTGCTACTTTCTACAGATGGCTTTTTCACCAATTAGCTCTCCCTTCACTTGCCTGGACAAACAACCTTTGCCTTATTGAAAAGCGAAATCTGAGAATTTTGTTTCATCTCATTCTTTCATTCAACAAAAAAAAAACACTGTAAGTCTAATTATTAAAGCAAGAATCAGAATTACACTGGACAGATAAATCCTCAAGATGAAAGGACCACATTTTGAGACGGGTCAAACTTTTGTGACAGACACTCCATTGATTTTCTCAGGTTATTCAATCAACAACTGAACGCTGCGAGTGTCAAAGTTCTCCAAAAAACAGGCAAAAACAGTTCATCCTTTGAACTTAAAAGTAGATGGATTTCACTGGTCTGTCTCCTCTTTTTTTAGACAGCTTTGTTTCCAACACAAAGATGACAGCCAGTCGTAACGATCTACTGACAACCCAGCAAAACACAATGTGCTCCTATCACTCTGGGATCATACTGTTCCGTGCTGTTCTTAGTAAATGAGAAAGCCGTACTGAAATAGCTCACAGCAAGCTAATTGGCTTCAAGGACCTTTCTAACCACATCCGTAAACCGGATACTTACATCAGCATGTCAATTAAAGGAAGCCGAAAGTCTGCAACCTATTAAACAGTCAAACTAATGAAAACTGAAGTGAAGACTTATACCCTTATGTGTCTTAAATAAAAAGAGTTTAAAAGGATACTAATGAGAGTCAGGAGTGTTGCTCAGCAATGACAGTGGTATGCTAAGAATGTGCCAACCAAGCCTGGACAAAATGACAGAAGCATTCTGCCAACAACCTACATAAGCTATTGACATTATTCATATCCATAAAGAGTATCCATAACCCATGACCATAGTAAATATTAATAGTAACAACAGAGATGAAGGACATTGCTGGTAACGCACTGACATTGTTGTCATATCAACTGGCATTTAACTTATTTTTCCTGGGCAAGCATCATGTATTTTCATATATATATTTAATATTTGAAAAATACCCTTTCCTACAATTGTTTCTTCACAAAAGCCAATCTCTGAGGCTGTCTGTAAATACTGACAAATTTCTACAATATAACCCATACAATTAAAAAAAATGTTCATTCAAAGTGACCTTTCTTTCTGGAGACCTTCAGAGCCAGCTAAACTCAGCTGAATCGATCCAGTTATGAGAAACAAAAGGAAATGTAATTACTCATGCTCAGATTTTGCAGATGTCATTGTGTCAGTTAATTGCTAGTTTGATTTCTTCAAAGTCAATCAATACAGGCAAGTGCATCTTGTCCTACAATATGTCACTACACTGATGGTGAATAACATGTAGTTTTACCAAGGGCTAGTACACTTAGCGAGAAAACATGCACCATAGTCCTATTAAGGGTTAATACACTTGAAATCCAAAAAACATCACTCCAGGTTCTACTACAGCTTAATACAGCCTTGGTGAATAATATCTCTTCCTATGATAGGACAGTACACTCATAGTGAATAATTAACAACCTTTCAGATACAAGATGTTGTGTTTGTGCCACCCTCAGATACATGTGAATGCATGTTCTTTTTATTGCTGATGGTGGAGGATTTCACTGAACTTTCAGTATTAAAGAGAGCATCAAACTGAACAATGATATTGGAATGACTGTACAAGTGCTGAACTGTGACCTTTCATCATTTTTCCAGTGACTTGTACGAGCTGACTGGCTGTCTAATTTCCTCCTCTTGATACTCTCCCCAGTGAAGAGTATCACCTTGCACAGTCGATTTTTACTGCCATAATTCAGCACAGGAACCACAGGGGAAGCCCATAAAATATAAGAGGCTCTCCTCACCTCGTGTAAGAACCGTTGAAAGGAGGAGTTATGGCCGCCGTTACAGAAAGTCATGACGCGTCCAATTCTCAACATGGATGGACAAAATGAGAGAAGCATACAGGGAAACATTGATTGATGAACAGAAAGCACCAACTCTTGCATTTACCGGAGACACATTCGAAATTCATCATCCAGAAAGCGCCCCAATATCACCCATTTAAACCACTGCAATGCCATGACTGACAAAACATTATTTAGAGGCTTGGTGGGTCATAACCAATGACTCAGGAAAAAAAGACATCTATAATAATTTATTTGAGCATTACCATGTGGAGACTGTGGAACAGAATGTACTGAACAACCCTTTATAACACCTCTGACGCAATTTTACGTGTTAGTGACTGAACATGAACATTTTGGGCTTTTAGTTTTTCTTTAAATTGCTGGTCCTCGTCAGTCTCATATTCGCTTTGTATGAATGTGATGAAGGCTATAAAAGGATCAGCACAGACTTTACTTTTCATGAATCCCTCAGTATTCCTGATGATATAAAATAGTATAAACAATACAATAAACCTATCTCCTTCCAAAATGTCATTTATTTCCTGAAGTGATTTTGTTCAGGAGTGAAAAACTGCAGTGAGTGCTCTTGGACTAAACTGCAACTGCGGTATTAGGATCACAGTATTAAGTATTAAGGATTTTTTCACAAGTAGCAATAACTAACTTTGACAATTGACAGTCAAGGGCTTTATTTCTTTCCAAGAGGCAGATATTTTGAGGAAATCTGTAGACAATGCACATTTTCAGGTGTGGCAGACAAGATAGAAATACGCTAAGCTCACCATTTACCCCATCAATCTGAAAACAGACCCCCACGACCTTTCATACTGTACGTGAACCTTGTGAATCCAAAAGCCCAGTGATGGCAAGGCAAAACAAAATGATACAAAAGCAAGACAACGGCATCCAAGCTGCTCAAAAAAAAAAAAAAAAAAAGGATTACGGCCATGCAGCTCCAGAGCCAATCTCATTTGATCTTGGAAGGCGTGCAAGGTTGGGCTTCATCAGCGCTTGGAGGGGGAGGCTGGGGGGAAAAAAAAAATGTTTCTTTTTTTTCTGTTTAATGGCAGGAGTGTGGTGTAGAGATTAGAGAATTGAGCTTATAACAGGCAGGTTGCAGGGCGAAAATCCCCCGGAGGGGCCGCTGCTGTTGTACCGTTGAGAAAGGTAATTAACCTGAATTGCTTCCGTAAATATACTGCCGTATAAATAGGGAGCATGAAAAACACAAGATGTGCAGGATGCCCTGGATAAGGGCAAATCTGCGACTACTACCAGCCAAGAATCAGAGATCTGCATTTGGGGGGCTCTGAAATAACAAGGGTAGGGGTTTAGTTGCACATACGTTAACTGCTTCGAATGCACAACGCCACCTTATTCCCATGTATAAGAAAATCGTGTCTCGGTGCGTAGCCCTTTTATGGCTTGTGACAACTACTACAAGGCTAATCTGGAAAAATGCCCTTTTCTCTTCCCCTGGTCCCCATGACAATAGATTCTTTGCGCTCTTTGTGCCTTTTTTATTCTCAGGCGGTAGTTCTGTTCAAATCATTTGGTGCATCCTTCACTGATTCCCACATTGTCTACCTCAGATATAGATAACAATAACGGAGCTTTTCAGCATGACACACAAGCTTATTGCAATAGCTGCATCTGCCTACTCCTTGCCATTTCTCGGCAAATTGAAAGAAACATTTACTTTCGCTCATTCAGATATCATTACATCGTCTGTCTCTTTATGGGATCAGACTGAATGAGACTGAAAAAATCAAAGGGAGAATGGCGCATAACTAAGAATGTGATAAACACAGCGGGGGACAACAGCCTGCCAACGAAATATAAACAGAAACACCTGCTACTGAATGACCTCATCACTGAGGTGACACATTCAGGAGTGGGAGTCTTCCACCACCTCTCTCACCGTACACAGGTTCCTAAGCATTCCAAAACTGATCCCAGATCATCGATGAATCATTTTTAACGACTGAATGTGGGATTGTTTTGCCTGCATATTTGCTCACACCTCAGGCTGACCGCTTCCCTGAGATAAAATCAGGCAGGAAGCACTAATCCGAGTCCTGACATTTCGGCCCTGCCCATGTGATTTGTGAGGCTCCCCTGGAGGTTTCTGCCCCTTCTGCTCTGATCAGCTTTGACTACCCGTCAGGAAAGAGAGTCTGAAGGAGAGGTGATCAGATTTGTGTTTTGCTGAAGGAGAGGGGACCGCCCTGTGTATTTCCCAGCGCAGACCGAACACACTATTAAAGAGCTGTTAACCTGCTCATATTTCACAGCTCCAATAAACAGATCCATCTGTCAGAGGCAGCCTCACATAACCCTACCTCTCTGTTTCTGTCCCCACACATTGGCTTTCTGATGCCAAACGGGTTCCTTTCATGTGCCGGTCCCAAACTCCTAACCCAGAGGCACAGCGGAGCAGCCAGCCAGTGACTCACCCAGGATAGCCCTGTGCTGCCGTCACCATCTGCATATGTAACTGTGTTTCTACTAACTGCTTTGGAGTCTGTCCAGAAATGGCATGGTTAAAAGATAGTTGTCTATTTACAGTCTGTTTAGGCTTAGGATCAGGTTTGGTTACATGTTCTGCAACAAAAAATTAAACAAAATTGAATTTTTTTATACCTTGCGTATCAGAAGTCTTTTTTATTTCTCTACATAATGAACATAAAATAATAATTTTTCAGACTTCATAATTCCAGAACATCAAACAAAACGATGAGATTATCAATTATCCGCTTATAAGATATATATAAAAAAAAAAACAGTTTTGCTCACAATCCTGCAATGAATCACCATTAAGACATTGAATCTGTGAATGTGGCCACCCAGAAATCCCTTAGCAAGCCTGGGCGAGATTCAATTTAAGTAAACAAAATTTGGTTCCCGGCAGGTGCATGGGTAGCAGAGAAAAAAAAACCTCACATATAGAATGTACTGTTATGCTCCAGACAGTTTCTGTTTTACACAGACCATTTGATGGGAAACATTGCTTTTTGACTGTAATAGCTTTCTGATGATGACCGTGAAACATTGACCAAAGAATGTTTTACAGAAATCAGATATACCTTCAAGTACAACGGTAAGAAATGCCAGTAACCCCAAGGTCAATTCTTGTATGCTTTGACTTCAAAGTAAAGATTTTCAAAGTGTCATTTTTTTTGGTAACTTACAGTTACGAGTTTGACGGTCACTGAAATGAATGAAATGTGAAAAACGTGTAATTTCGGCACAAAGGGAATTTTCTTCAGATGTCTTAAATTCTTAAATCTATTCTTGACTTTCACTTTTTGCACCACAGCTGACATGAAAAGCATGTAATTCCTGTTTCAGTTGGGCAAGAGGTCCATATAAACGAGTGGGTGGACCGACTGTCTTTGGAGGCTGTGTGTTAACGGCTGAATGGTTATAGAGCCATTATGGAGTAACTAAACAGTAAATGAGGACCGGGATACCCTTCAACTTTTTTGCTGCTGACCATACTGAGCAATGCCCGGGTCATCCTTTGTCACCCCTGTTGGGAAGGACCATAGCCTGAATGTAGTCACCAAAACTGCGCAGGCTGATTCGGACAGATTGATCTGCGCAGGCTGATTTGGACAGATTGATCCGGGCAGGCTGATTCGGACAGATTGATCTGCGCAGGCTGATTCGGACAGATTGATCCGGGCAGGCTGATTCGGACAGATTGATCTGCGCAGGTTGATTTGGACAGATTGATCTGCGCAGGCTGATTCGGACAGATTGATCTGCGCAGGCTGATTTGGACAGATTGATCTGCGCAGGTTGATTCGGACAGATTGATCTGCGCAGGCTGATTTGGGCACACTACGATCCAGTGCTGTTCACCACTTACTGCTGTAATGCAAGAAAGCCAGCGAATAGACATAATCAATGCGTCACTTGCTCATGACACATCTGTATGCCAATGTGAGCCACTGGATAATCCTGCATATTCTCAATGATTCTGGGCACAACCAATCAAACAGCATACTTCAAAAATTTTTTCAGATGACAAGATGGCCCAAGATTAAAAAGAAAAAAAGAAAGAGGCGGGGGAAAAAAATAGCCAGAGAGCTACGGTCACCAAGCGATTACGTGGAACGTGCATTTCGTAACGTCTTTTAGAATATCCTACGTGAAACCACTTTGAAAACCCACTTCACCTTCTGACGAAAGAAGTTACATTTTTAGAACAACCTCCAACTCTGCCAAAACCTACCTCAGATAACACAAAATCACTGCACTTTCTGTTGGTCTCAACTTTAATCCACCTCTAAGCACTGGGATGACCTTGGTTTCAATTCTCTTGCTTAGTGACTCATGGCCAATGATGAAACTTCCACATCCTCAGATATTGCTTCCCACTGCTGTGCGGCAACATGGTGGCTCAATGGTATTCTTGCACAGCTGGCTACCTCTTGAGTCAAGGGGTTTGTGACATCAGAAGGGGTTTGTGACATCAGAGGTGCTTGATGTTTGAGCGCTGGACTGCTTCCCTCTTCCGCTGTCAGAGAGGAAACTTGCTTTGAGACTTGGCTGGGAAAAGTCTTGGAGGATGTTGAATAGCTTACTGACGTTATCACTGGTAAAAAAAAAAAAAAAAAAAAAAGGCTGCAGTATTTTTTCCTGTCCATTGGCGCAATGTTTTCATCAAAGCTGAAGTACTCCAGACACAAAGTGTACCAGCTATAGCTAGGGTAACGGCAGTTCTGTTTATTTCCAAAACTGGATAGCCGCAAAACAAGAAGTGTCATTTTTAAAGGAGCGTGAACATTTTAGGAATGCAAATTCAATGCTCATTTACAATGGGTAACAAAACTATGGTTCACATGGCTGGTCATATGGATGTTGGGTCAGACACTGTTCCTTCATTCTACATACCGTTCCTTCTTTCAAATTTTCAGACACTCATGTCACCACGCCAACTTGGTGAGAAACTAAGTAAACATAAAAAGTACAACCAAACAAAACTGGAAACAGCCAGTCTGAGAGTTTGAGTGAATGCGGGCCCAATCCTTAATGCCATTGACATTTTAGTGGAGGGTTGTATATGTCCATGACACCTGTTGGAAGATTTCTGAGTAGTGCACTCAGATTTTTATATTGCTGTCAGCATGGAACCTGCTGCTCTCTGTAATAGCCGGATGCAGTAAGTGGCTTTGCTCAGTATGCCAGCTGAAGGGTATTCACTACAGTTCAAACATAACAGAACAAATGTGGAACCGAAATGATAAGGAAGCAATAAATGGTCTTAGAAAACAGTCATTTTCCTCAAGCAGGTGTGGGGTACGACAATACTTCAGATGTGAGACAAAAAGCTCAACAAAGTATTTCGCAAAAACAAAATGAAAAAGGCAGAAACAGATGAATCCAGTTAAAATCACATTCTACCAGGAAAGCTGTTTATTGTCACATTCATAGTAGCCGAGTACAGCTTATATGCTCTTTACATATACAGTGTTAAAATAACCAATACATATATTGCCATAGAAAACAGCCAGTTAGTACAGTGTGAAGGGATTTTAAGAGCTAAACTAAATGGTTTGCATGTCTGGCATAACTAGACCAAAAATGTATCCATGGCCACTCAATTCAAAGGAGTCTACAGTGCCCACCTTTTATTCTGAGACTGCCCCATTTAACTCAGAGAGCTTCAGCCTCCTTAGTTCTACAACCACGAGAAGTTTAGTTGAGTGATGAAAGTGCATTTACATGCAAAACCATGTTTCAAATGTCCTTGATTCATTCTGTGGCTTTAAAAAGCTATAAAAAGGGGCTACTTCTTGGCTTTGTTTGTTTCACCTTCTTCCTTTTTCATTTATAAACATTACAGCTTATAACATTATTTTATGGCTATCTTTGCAATGAACTGTATATGCCATTTCTTTTATTTGATCCCGTAGCTTGCTATACCAAGAAAAAAAATCACGTTATTCTGAACAATTCTATGATATGATATGCTATGATATGCTTTTAAAGTACTTGAAATCACTACACACTGATGTACACCTGAGATTAGTTTGAAAAGTTATGTCTGAAAAAAGCTTCTGACAATTACTGAAGTGATTGGTGGATACTTTAGCTCTGTGCTAAACTAATATCCTTTAATTTATTCATGATAATAGTTCTCTTTGAGAATATTCTCATACATATTCATGAGAGCCATACACATGCTGGTAGTGGAGATGTTAATGTTTCCTTCCCAGACGATTATGCCATTAGATGTAGGATATATGTCCTTTCCCCACTACCCTCTGCCGAAGGGCTACATGTACAATAAAAGTTTGATCAGCTTATAACATTTTGATTAACAGTCTCGAAAAAAGGCATAAATTAGCTGAGGTATTGTGCTAATTTAAAAGAAATAATCATCTGAACACAGCTTTCATTAGGGAGGCTATGAGAGCTCCAGAAAGGGCAGGTCGTAACTCTGGTTAATGTACAGCTTGTTATTTAACAGATAGACGATTGTGGGTTTTAAGAGGGCATGCCCAATTAAACATTATAAACACTATGAACTGAATTTGAAAATTACATGATCTATTTTCTTAGCTATTTGTCAAGGCAACTGAGATTGTTCCCATTGTCATATTTTACACATTATCTATTTATACAGCCAGTTATACACTCATGCAATTCAGGTTAAGTGTTCCACACGAGATTCAAATCTCCAACTTAAAAAAAGACTAAAACCAACCATTACACCACACTGCCACCTACAATTTAATGAGACAACCTTCACTGAAAATGCCAGCAGTTCTAGATCTGTCATGTACTCAGGTGGGCCAAGGTCATGCTCAGACATACCTGATGTACATGACAAGAGACTAGAGTTTGCCATACTGAGGAGATGCTGATCTCTACATAACAGAAGCATGGGTTTATATGTATTAAAATAGAACTTATGCATATATAACATATTTTTATGTAAGTCTCTCTGGATAAGAGCGTCTGCTAAATACCAATAATGTAATGTAATAATGTTATGTACAAAACAAAAATACCAGTTGCTGCTGTTGAAGCCTCATTCCTGGAGATACTGTGTAGTTTACACAGTGAATCTTCAGAAATTAACCATTAAAAAGTTGTCACACTTTGGATGTCATCCGAATGTACAGCTCCACCTCAGAGATGAGGACTTAAAATTTTGTTCTTAAAACAGGATGTACAATATTTAGATAGGAACTTGGGGGACTCACCGTCATGAACACAATGCTGCAATTTTTTCTCTAGGCCATACCTGTCTACCTGTTTATAATTTAAAATGTGAAAAGATAAGTGATATATGCACTTCATTTTTCAGGAAAGTCACTCCTCTCAAACCAGGGAAACAGACAGAATCACGGAGAAACCAACAGGAATGAACTGTGGAAGATGCCAAAGAGATTAAATAAATTAAAAGATTAGGAGTGCAGACTTTAAGTTCAAGGTAAAGCATGCTGCTTTGAAGAATCTCTCTTTATAAATCATTCTGCTGCTACTTCTTTGATTTTTATCTTTGAGCACAAACACGTTCTACTAGGGGAGGTCAAAAACTGCCTTTCCTAATTAAACTTGTCACCAAAAAACATTGATTGATTGTTATTTTACAACTTTGACCATATTATGCACATCGCTGTTCTTTTTATGTATTTGGCACAATTGAATTTCCCTTCCTAGTAAATAGTAAATATTCTGACCGGATTATGGCGAATTGCTGCCAACATCACTTCCCAAATTAAAAAGCGCATATATTTACCACCAGATGAAGAGCAATGCTAAAATATTCAGCTTCCCTGTGGAACTCGCTACACATTTACAGTACAAATCACTCCAGTTGTTCCCAAGTCAGCGATATTTAAGCCTTTAAGTATAACCTATACGTTTCTCCCTTGCTGCAGACGTCCTGACTGGACTGATTTATTCCACAGCATAAATATCGTTGTGTGACATGCACTGGATGCCAGGGTCTCCGTAGCTCTCCAGAGCTGCTCAGACAAACCCAGGCACACCTCCACTGACCACTGACTCCTCAGCAGAGTTGACCAAGTCTGAATTCAACATGAACGAGAGATTTCATGCGAAAGCCCACGTCTGGCCAAAGGCGTCCGGTTACCGATTAAATAAAATGGGCGGCGCCGTTCCATTTATTTGGGCTCCCACATCGCAGACACTACCTCCCCCGTTTTCGCAGGACGCCAATCAATGGAACTTCAAACAGAAATTCAAACCGCATTACATTCGCAGGAGTGTCTCTGGGCATTTCTGTCTGCCTGTGACTAACCGCTGAGCTGCCGCACCACATGCCGCCAAACATCTACAAGCATGACATGCTGTATACTCAATTA
Source organism: Megalops cyprinoides (assembly GCF_013368585.1). Taxonomy (NCBI): domain Eukaryota; kingdom Metazoa; phylum Chordata; class Actinopteri; order Elopiformes; family Megalopidae; genus Megalops; species Megalops cyprinoides. Next base: position 22,875,983 of record NC_050604.1, read on the forward strand.
TGACAGTCGGCTTTAAATTCGCCGGATCGTAATGGAAAAAGAAAATATTAGCGGTGGTAAATTCTACAACACGACCAAAAGAAAATCCCTGCATTTGGGGGCATGTGTTCATCGCAAAAACCCTGACCTTGAGGGCCTTACTTACATCATTAAATTTGTCACCTATCCTATGATTTAACCCTTTCGTGGAGCAGCTGTGCACTTCAGCAGTTAGGGGAAAACTGTTGCTCAGGGGTGCAACATCCATATTTCAGCCAACACACTGTGCACATGGATAAGTTTCTGGTGCTTGGAACCACTGCGCTACACCCTGTCTTTGTAAAGTTAAGTGTGGATGCGGGTGACTTTCAGTACCCGGCAAACAATACCCCACATTAGCGTTGTAGCCCCGCTGGATGTAATTTGCACGTTTCGGTTGGCACGGCCGCCCGGGTTTCCGGCGCCAGCAAAACAGCGGGTGTTTGAAATCGGATTTGCTGTCGTGTCACCGGAGCTCCGCGGAGCGCGGTGAGGGAGGCTGTTTCTGCAAGCCCTCTGCTGCCCTCTGCTCAGCACCCAGCTCCCGCATGTATGCCTACGCAGTGCCGTGTCACAGACCAGAGCCACCTGACACAGACGTGCCCAGACGTGAAAAACTCACTCATATCGGATAAGATGTTATACATTACACTGGTACACATACACTGGTATACAATTATATATATATATATATATATATATACACAGACACAATTCGATTCTGGAATTCATTTCTGGCCACACTGATAAAATAATAACAATAAAGTACCATTGCTTCGCTACAAAAAAACAATCATTCTGCAGGAGGCACTTCCAGAGCATAACACCCTCAGTGGCTAAACCAACTCCACTTACAATGAAGGCATTTGATAGGTTTGAAAGTTTCATTAACATGCAACACTCTGCAAAACATCTGAAGCTCGTGGAGATCTGTGATTTATTTAGAGGACATTGTAGTAATGTTGCTCTGTAGTGACCTGTAACTCAATCTGGTGACCAGACGGACAAACACATAGCCCTAGAATTTCCAGCTCCGATCCTGGAACATTGCTTTGTTCATCCTGAAGCCCTACTTTAGCGCTCCTCTGAGTGCTCTGAGCTGAGTGACAGGCGACTAAACTCAACTTCTCAGAAATCACACAGCAGCACTAAACTTCTGTGACTGGAAACTCACCGTGACGTTCAGTCAAGACCACACAAAAGTACAACGTGCATTCAAAGGAAACTGTTCTCAACTGTTCACACATCTCAAGAGGTACACCACGCATCTCTCGATTTGTGCATGGAGCCAACTACAATCTCTGAAAGCAAAGCATTTTTTCCGCCTGTAAATATGGTCAATAGTCTGGGTGCATAAAAGGGTACCCAGTTCAAGGCACCTCTTTCATAGGCTAACAAAACATAGTCTTTACAGTCTGGGTAAGTGGCACATATATGTCAGACATCTTGTCAGAGCCCTAACAACACGTGTCCATTTTCATTAAATTTATAGCTGAGTACCATGGCTTTTGTTGCGATACATTGGTATAAATACAGTTTAATATGTTTATAGAAAACCAATAACTTTATCCAGTTCACTGTTTAATGCGTCATACTTTTGAACGGTTATATTCAAATGTATGGAAACATGTAGTGTCCATTGAGAAAATACGTACTCGAATGTTCAGTCCGTTCAATGACGGTATGTTTACAGATGTGAATATTTCAAAACAATGACATAACATGTTATCTAAACTAAAGCAATGTCAAACAACGTTTTCAACAACATATTGCATTATTGTTTGACAACAATAGGCTAATTTGCATGGCGCTATACCTACACACTTGGGACAGTTCCCCACACGGTCATTACCATACAGTAATGACGTTTCCTCAAGATGAAAGGGTAATCACTTCATTCAAGAGAAGCCATGCAAATATTTTGGACTTCTCTGGATCGAAAACTAATATAACTTGTTCACCATATCATAACCTGGGAGTTGAAGTTTTCTGAGTGGTTCTCCACCCGTCCACCTAGCACTGCTTTATAGTTGCGGGAATCAACTTTAAATCTCTGCCAACTAAGCAGCTTAAGAGAACGGTGCTTGGCGACGTAATTCACCATTGCAAACAGAGCGCGTATTGTCTGGTACCAACCTGCTCTCCCGCTTCGTGCGACTTCATCAGGTGTTTCTCCTTGTACAGTGACCACAGACCGATGTTCGGAAGGAAAATCAAAGCGACCATGAATAAAAACGCCATCTGAAGCACACGCTTCTGTCTCCGCTTCATTGTGGAAAAAACACGCCGGTGTTACAGGTAAAATCCAAGACTCAGTCGTGAACAAGCCGAATTTTCACACGTGCGGCTCCCGTGAAATTCTTTGACCGGTTAATAACCAAACCACCTTCCCTCGGAACTGTGGGCAAACTTTCACCTAGAAGACAGAAAGCACGTTTATGTTGCGTTAGCCTGCTGCATACCGTCGCTGCTATCCTTTCAATACCGTTACGAATCCAGCAGTAATATAGCTAATCATCATCGCTATGTGCAGCTGTGATTTACCAATGCGGGCGAAGTCCTAAATTGTATCATACAAACTGTACATTGGGAACAGAGACAGTGCGAATAAAATCGTTTTGTAATAAAAAGAAACGCGACACCCACTGACAATATATTTCACTTCCTCCTGAAATGCATTTATGGAACAGTCAAGAGTTATGCAACATAAATACATAAAAGACATAAATACATACATACATAAATATGCGTTGCAAAAAAGCAGCATCGGAGCATTCAAAATGACTTACTGTAGACGCGGATTTGCATGTTGTAATATCTGCACTGGTGTTAATCTCCGTCTCATCATAACGTCGGTCCTGTAGGCAAAACGAATTAGCAAAAGACTAAAAACCATTTGCTTCTGTTATTTCCGACAATGCGCGCCCAGCGGAAGGGGAGTTCGACTTGAGCTCTTTACGAACGACACAGGAGAAACCTTGACGGACTGCATTTCTTCCACAAAGGGAGATATAATTTTCTCCCCCACCCCTCCTTCACGAGTTCTCCCCCAGCACAACCTCACATTTTCAGATGAAGCAACTGCGAGCCACACGCAAGAAGCGTTACCACGATAACATCCCGAGAGCTCGACGACTTCTCCAAAAACCATGCACGATATGGGACACCTCTGAGAACCGAGGAGCGTGCGGTTCCAATGGAACACAGACCCGTGAACGACTGAGGCAGGAGAATCTGTATGCATGGACGTAATATTGGCTGTAATTGGCTGTAGTTCCTAAAAAAATCAGTTCATCATTTTTTTTTTCCATTAATTTTGTAATAGTTGTGCGTCGATAGCGTTTGATGCAAAGTGACCTCACTTCTGACTGTTGTGCAAAAGTTGAAAATGTCAGGTATCATTCTTTACAGTCAGAATCAAACTAGAAAGCCTGGCAGTACAGCAATGTGGTCATAATATGTATAGGTAGACTGTACCTCATCTATATTGCCAATGTGTCATGCATTATGTGACATACGTAATCATTTCTATTCTGAATCAATGCTGCTAAAAACTTTTCAATATGACAAACCTTTATGGTGCATGCCAAGGCATAAATCAGGGAGTTTTAACTCAGTAAAGCAATGCACGTGTATATAATTTCCACACGCCAATCACTCCTCTATTAATTTACCCCCGACCCCAGACTGACAGTGGAGTGGTTGGTATAATTTTGCCAGCCCTGCCCTTTTAGCAGTCAGAGCAGAACACATGAAAAGACTAAAATTGGCTTAGAGCAAGAGTTAACCCCGCCACTGTGATGTATAGGGCAGCCTAAGAACAACAGGCTGATGAAGACTAAAATGGATGCTTTAAAATGAAGGGACACACTAACAATGGATACTAGTTAAAACTATGAAGCCATTCAACCCCCATTGCCATTCAACCCCCATTCACTCATTTTCAGGGTTAAATTTGTAATCAGACATCATTTAAAATCATTTGTATCATCATCTTCATCATCGTGCATCTGTGCAACACTTGTCCAGGGAGCTTCAAGGGAAAAGCTCTGTGAAAATCAGCTGAGGTTTTGTGCTGGTAGGGTGCGAATTTGCATACCAGATGATTGTGGCAAGACTGAGTATGTATGGCACTCCTACACAGCAGGTGACAGGTGACACAGCTTATATGAAAATGCACACTTGTCTGAATTTTCTAAGGAATGCCACTGCAGACCTTTCTTTGTGCAAGAGTTAAAGCTTTCAGAGATACCAGGTGTTGTGATCTCTTCCAAGAATACTGTATGTGAAGCAGAGGTTCTGCGATGGTCCCTTTACCCGTGGAATTCTTTGACCGCTTTTAACCAAACCACCTTCCCCTCGAACTGTGGTTACTGGTGACGAGGATTGCTAAAAGCATTATGGGTGGATGCGGATGACAGTAAGTGCACTGACAGCCTGCCTCGATTCAAGGGCTGATACAGCAGCTGCTAAAGGCGCAGAAGGAACGCACTCTGCGAAGAACTGCGTTGCCGTACAGATGGCAAATACGCCCTTTCAGGCAGCGCTTTATCCTGTCTCAAAAGGCACAGTATCCTTGCAGATGAAAAAAAAAGTCTTCTCGGCTAATTAACTATACTCCATTTTAATTTATCATGTCTTGCATTTCGGTGATTAAAGAGAGATTCTTTGTGGAGATATTACTGTTCAAAATACAGTATAAGTCTTGATGTGTGTTCAGTTTTAGTAATCCAGGATGTTTATTGAACAGGGGTTCAGATGCATGTTGTCAGAACCAATTATAAAAATCCTAATGCAGTTTTGAGCATCAGGATCATATGAGTTTGTGAATACAAAATGTACGCGCTGTTTCAAGGGTTTAGCTGTGTAGAAAAGAACACACAGAGACAGAATCACAACTACAAGCAGGCACAAAATCTGACTTTGAATTATTGTGATGGGATATTATTGATGTGGGCTAGCTTGCTAGAGAGATGGGTCTTTGAAGAGGTTTTTGTACTGGCCCCTTATACTTGACAGAAAATAAGATGAAGGGCAAAAACAAAGCAAAATGTTAGACTGAATTCAGCTCTCAAGTGCTAAGGTGTCAGACTCTGTGCAGGTACCAATAATACATATTCTAGAGGGCACATGTAAGAGTGTACAGATTGATTTTAGAAGTATGTATTCACTGAAATAACTATCATTCAGCATAGCATAAAACTTAAGTGTCTGAGTAAAAGGTTGATATTTTTATCAGCTCTATTTTTATGCACATGTCCACCAGTAGAGGGCACTCCACATTGCGTGTGAACATGCAACCCGGTATCTAATGCATGGCAAATCAAACATATTTGTGCATCATGTGACTATCTCTTCAGTTGGAATAACATGATTATCATGTGGCTCATTGCAGAACATTGACCCTATGATATATCTGTTTAAGAGCAAAAGATTCAACAAACCTTCAACAAAGTAGCAAATCTACTTTTAAATGACCTCTCATGGTTGCAATTCAGTTTAAGCACTGGGCTACCTGAGTTTAATTATTAGTCTCAGGGTTATATTTTTTTCTTGTATAATAATGTATTTTCTCATATGTATAATGTATTTTAGTTTGGCCTTTAAAAATATGTTGTCAGGTGGGGTAATACATGAACACCCTGCTTCTTAAATAGTCTCTGAAAGAGTTTCCATAAACATTTGTTGGAATATGGAAAGCTAAAGTGCTTATAAATATACAGTAAATAAAATACTGTAAAGTTACCATTTTAATTGCAATTTACAGCATGCATCTTCAATTGCATAGGTAGATGGAAGTGGTGTTTTGTTGTGCAATTGAGCAAAATGAGACCACAAGCAATAATTCATGGAGGAAATGGGATTTTTTTCCACATGAAATGAGAGATCAGGAGTTGGCTGAGCATTTTTTTCCCTGTTAGAGAAGTGAAGTGTTTCTTGTGTGGTTTCACCAATACGTAAGAGATTTGTAGCAAGGACACGGTGCTGTTTATCAGTTATTCATAGGCTGTCAGCCTTTTCTGCTTGACTCTACAACTCTTCTGGGTGTCTGTGTGTGTGTCTGTGCAACTGTGTCAAGAGTGCACAAGAGTGTGTGTTTGTGTATGTAAATATTGAATGTGTGCGTGTGTGTGTTCATATGTGTGTGTGTGTGTGTGTTTGTGTTTGTGTTTTTAGCAACAAGATCACATCAGATGAGGAGAAAAATGATGCACTTGTCTGAGGGGAGAATGTGGATTTTAAATAAAAGAAAAAAAAATAGATAATTAGTGCTAATTGTATTCAGAACAAAAATTTACAAAGGCATAAAAGGCCTGGCTGAGAATATTTATACACTGATACAAATTCTGTTTGCATTCCTTAGGTTTGGTTGCATGCTAAATAATTTATCAGGACATAAGGTAATATGCTATCCACGGAACAAAGAAAGAGAATAGCTGTAGCAGTGCTCTATCTGCTGTTTAATGCACTGATTACGAAGACACCAAGTCCAGCCATGTCCACGTTCAATTTAAGACCAGATTATTGCCAAAGGAAATTATGCACAAGCCATGCACAGCTGATACTTTATTGAACAATGTGGACTGAACCATAAAACCGAATCTTCCCTGAAGGCTCCCACATTCAGGGTGCGATTTGTTGTCAGGCTGCAGGGGGACAATTTGTCCCCATTTTTTTTTTTTTTTTGGCTTTCACCGCCACCCGTGCGTCAAAGAGTTCAAGCTGACGGGTCAGCAATGGCTGAGCGGGTCCTCTGTAATAGGAAGCGTTTCCATTATGGCGGGAGCAGAAGACGGACTGTTTGGCGTTACCGCTGTTCGATCCATTAGGGAGGCGTTGTAGCATCTGTCACCCACGGCGAGGAAGAGGCAAACCCCGCTGGGCAATGTCCTGAGCTTCAGCAAGGACAAAGCGCTTTTGAGTTTTACAGGTGTTCAGAGCACTTTTCTGAGCAGGAAAAAGGAAGTTGGGTGCAGAGACGTAGTTCGCCTCGCAGTTTGCACCCTGGTGTTGATCAGGCAATAACAGCAGAGCGCTTGAGAGCTTCATACAACAAAAATGCCATGTTTTAACCCCTTCATCTCCAGTGATGCACTGCTCAGGAGCTGTTTCTGTGCTGTTTCCAGACCACAGCATGCAGAAAAATGACCACGATTGCTCTATTTTATTCCACATAACCAGGAGTCGCAAGGTTATGTTTTTATTTAATTACCCAGAAGACAACTGCTATAGCTACGGCACATAGAGGTCAGAACAGCTACGTGGAGAATTATAGTAGTGAGTAGTATAGTAGCCAATAGCTCATGTTCGAGATGGATAAGGTCAACACTAACACGCCACAGGAAAGCAAGTTCTACATGAATCTAAGGCTTAAAATTCAGAAGAAAGTCAAAGCTTATGAAAGGTTTTTTTTTAATGTTATGCAGCTTTCATTAATAAAAACATATTGCTTGTTTCCTCATTACCGTGTGTGACTAACAAACTCTGTGAAGAGTGCATCACAGAGAAAAATATGCATTCGATGCCAGACGGTTTCTATGGGGACAAACCCAGGATTCCTGTGCTGCTTAGGTTTGGTCTTTAGTTCCTTCCTGCGGAGACTGCAGGTGGTTAATCCCACAAGGGTTGCAGTTTGTCGGAGGGAGCCGCATCATGTTTTTAGCCTTTGGAACTCAACAGGATTTCAGATGAGAGCACCATCTGTGCCTCAGTGTTCAAAAAACAACCCTCATCTGCTCGCCAGCCGATATATCTCATCAAGCTCCCACATCTAAAAATAATTCGCGAAATTATTTCGCCTTAATCTAGTGCTTCTTAATGGTGCCACTTCTTCATAATGACCGAAGCGCTGCAACCATCCATCAAGACTCTGATTAGTGTGCATTCGATTTGACAGGAGCGTTAAGCGCGTTTAAAGACCGTTTAGCTTATAAAGATAAACATCGCGAAAGCATCTCGCGAAAAAGAAAATGATTTATCATCTTTCCGTGGTGAAAAGTGTTGAAAATCGGTTTGATTGCATCGTGAAGTCGTGCTGACCGGGGAAGAAACAAGAAAGCAATTACCAGTTTTGGCATTGCTGATAAATTGAACTGTGATAAAAATGTTCCTTCCTGCGGGAGACATGGAACACATTCACCATGTTTACTCACTCACACGGCTATAATGGGTCTCGAGCTTGTAAATTGAAAGAGAGGCCTCCGTTTGTTTAGTGAACACACAAATCCACGTAAAAGACCGTAAAAGACTGTAGAAAGTCATTATGTACCTGCTTGGCATGAGAAGTAGTGTGTGTTGTGTGAGAAACAGTTTACCACATACAGAACAGACAAATGACACCACACACACATTCTTCTCAGTGCTTTGGGCCGTTCAACGGTAGGATGCCTGATTGTCACATTAACAAGTTCGGTGCTTATACCCTACCATCGATCCAGAGCGACTTATAAAGAAAAGAAACATACAGTTTATGTAGTACATATGATAAGGTCACATGACCGACGGGCCTTAATTAAAATGGCAGACCACATCCGAGTGTGTGTCAATCCATCACACAGGGCTGTAATATCTTCTGCCACTCTGAATATAGTATAAGTGCTACAATAAAAAAGGCAATAAATATAAAAGTGCAATAAAATCCTACAGCAATCTACAAAAAGCAGAGATTAAAGTTGCATAATTGTGAAGGAGAGCCAAGGTGTGTCTTCAGTCTGAGACGACTGCGATGAGAAGCTCGTTGCTCCACATTGGGCCAGAGTGTGAGGGCAACATAGCGAACTGTCCATTGGCTCTTTGGCACTAGTGACACGCCGGAAGCCTCTCGAAATGTGACCTCAAGAAACTGGAGTATTTTTGTGACTGTATTTTTGATGTCCCGCCAAACCAACCAGGACGGTACCCCCAGTTTTTCCGTGCAGTTGTGTGGCTAAGCATGACAGCAGCTGCAGTTTTTTTTTTTTCAGAACTGACAAACCCATCGCTCAAATCCCTGTCCTGCAAAGCCTGGTTTTCGACCAGCATGACAGGCTGGTGGCAAGTCTGAAAAAAGACCCACGTGATTCATACATTTGGGGACCAGCGGGGAGGGGGGTCGGACTGACCCCCCTCTGACCCCCAAGCCCGAGGCACTTACACCCTCGTCCATCCACAGAGTGCTGCTGCTAAACACTGTATGGATCTCAGTACCACACTCCGGCTTATTGACCCACTGAGAGAGGCTCACTGGGGTGACCATGCTCTCCTAACACACCGTCAGCACCTGCTGGCTTCACTCTCTCAAACACGAAACACACCAAATCCATCCCACTTCTCTGTATTATGCCAATCTCCAGCTGCCTCTCGGAGAACAGAAGGTGATAATTTTCTTTTCTCCTTCCCTTTTCCATGCAGTGTTAATGTTTTGAAAATATTGGGTTTTCCCCCCCAAAAAAAGAAAAAAACCACCTCAGTTTTTTGCTTGAGAGAGATAAACCGTGAAAGGTCACACTCTGGCATACATTAATTCAGCAGTTTTGAAATGAACAATGACTTTCTTTTAAAATGCACAAAACGACCCAGAGAAGCAGGGCTAATTATGTTCGGGATCAGTTTTAATATGCCATAATTGCAATAGGCCAGAATGTGTCTTTGTTAAAGGTGAAGCAATTCCTGATTTAATTCTATTTGAAGTCAAAGCGTTCAGGGCTTGACGGTGTAATGGTCTCTGACAGTCCTCTGTAGCCCACTGTGTTCTGGTCTCTGCTGTAATTACACAGACCAGAGAGAAGAGTCAGCTTACAACAACGTAGCTGGGGAATTCACAATTAATATTCTGCTACCGTTTCCAGCACTTAAGGAGAATGTATTTGATTTGTATTGTACAGAGATAGCTGTGTCAAAAATGGAAATAAGCGGTGTGTTAGGTGGGGTTTACTCTGAATTGAGGAGCCAGTTTTAATCAATATTCCTCTTTAGCTTTAACAGACAAATACAGGGTATACAATTGTCACTCTTCACTTCAGTGAGTCCAGCAATCACCAAAATGAATGGAAAAACATTTTTTTTTTTTTGGTTAAGGTTCAAGACAAGCGTTCAGCCCTAGGGAGAATTTATGTATCTGCAGTTCATCATCTGTGTGAATCTCTGAATCTCACCACTTCTTTTCCTCTCTGTATACATCCTTATTGTATTGCAACCCGCAGATCTCATCACAGATATTGGATTAGCATGAACAAATATATCCAGAGTCTAATATGATCTCCTTTTTATATGCCACTCAGTTCTTCATGTTATTTTGATGAACCAATATGTACAGTAATGACAAGCATTCTGCTTGGTATTCCACAGCATGCAGTCATGCATGACTTTCGCCCCATAAAAACCAGGATAATCCATTTCTTTCCATACGATTCATTCTGACTAAACCAAAGAGCAGGGCCTGTGATGCAGAGCTTCTGTTTTCACGCCAGGTTCACACCTTACGAGGAAGACATAATGTGCTGTACAATGAGCTATTTTTAATTGAGATGCCAGAAGATAAATGCCACCCTTCAGGTTAATTATGCAGTATGGTGGGTGGGCATTCATCTGAAAATCATTAAAAAATGTGTCCGCTGAGAGAAGGCTTTGCTTTAGATCATGGATTGATAAGCACGCTAATGCATTTCAGTCAAAGACACTGTGAGCCGTGGTCATCTGACATCACTGTGAATCAGTCATGTAACAGAAGACAAGATGGTTTGCAGGCTTAATCTCACTCAGCAAAGAGCTCCATGTCCACTATCTGCAAGAATCACCTCTGTCATAAACCTAGAGCTGGATTTGTTGTGTATAATGAATACATCCCGTTGCCTTGAGCAAAATGCACAATGGATGGATAATAATAGAGAGCCCAAGGCTCGTGTGGCTTGGATGATCTGTATCCTTTATGGGCTGTTTATTGATAGCCCTCACTGCAAGCGGTATGAAATAACACAACGAATAGTTTTCATGCAACCAAACCTACTACATTCTGTTTTGTTTGTGGCCTGGATGGTATGTTAAGTGCTAGTTTTATTAGGTTCACTTAAAGATGCATGCATGTGAATCAGACTTTGAGTATTTCCACAGTTCATCAAAAGACCCAGTGCAAACTCTCTCTGCAATATCCTCATTTAAGGATATATTTTTGACACCAGCAATAATGAATGTTAAATGCTGTCAGCAATGCTGGAGGTGTGATGCTACAAATTCTAATGTGGTCCAAAAATGGAAAAACATGTAAAGATGTGTAATATCATAAAATAACATGTAATAACACATAATGCACCTGTTTCAGATGAATGAAAATCACAACATTGATTCAGTGAACAGCTTTCTAAAATGGTGAAAAAAAAATATTCAACGCCCGGCCCCCAAAATTACTGAACACTTACATTTAACACTGTTGCTGTATATTATATTTGATCGTGTTCTGCATTTATCACCCTTGAACAAGTAATTATTCTGAATGCACTGTTATTGCAAAGAAAAGTAGAAAGTTAAATCACATTGATGAAACGCTTGCTGTTGCAGTTGGTGAGGTCCTTATGCAGCTTGAATCCTTACTGAATATATCAGACAAATATAGAGAGAAATACAGAGATTTGCTATGGTATTGACCTACGTGGGAAGGAAGCTCTCTTTATACAAAAGAGAACAAATATGTGCACAGAATAACATAATCACAGTGTATGATATTTACTAGTTAGTAATTCTGCAATTCTGAGGATCCAGACTAAGGACTTAATCATTCATGAATCATTCTAGTTCAGATCTCCAAATTTTGACAAGCATTTTAAATTATTATTTTTTAAAGCATTTTTATTAATTATTTTAAGCAATAATAATGAAAATTATGAAAACATTTCAACAAAAACAGTTTTACTATTTCAGGACCTTTTGATGGTGTATTAATGAAAGATCTACTTATTTAGCACTACACTATAATGCAAAATTATTAGGTTTACGTTGCATTTTGTCACTTAGCAGCCACTCTTATCCAGAGTGACATAAAAGATGAGTACATTTAACATTGTATTTACATGTCTGAGATCCAGCAGATGGTCTCATCCAGAGTAAAGTACAAGATGTAAATGTAAATGTAAATGTAAATGTAAGATGCCAGTAAATGGCATCTTGTACTTTACTCTGGATGCCACTCTATGGGAATGTACTGGTCCGATATAATACCAACACACGCCCTGAATAATTTAATAATTTAATAATCAACATTATTATAAATTATTATTAGAAATGTTCTTCTGCATTCTTTACATCTCTTTTTATCTGAAACCTTCAAAGCTATAAAATATTGTTTGTGCACATAAATACTAATCACTGACATCCTTTGATCGTGAGGCTTCCACAGAAGATGAACGGATATTGATGAACCTGAAAGTTGCCATTTAGATCAATACTGCAGTAGCCTGCCAGCACTGTGATAACAGCGTCACTCTGAACCGCTCTTCAGAGGCTGGTGAAAATAACTCACAGGTCCGACTGCAATCAGGAAAATATCTGCAGGCCTGTTTTTAACCAAGACGAGTCCTCAATCAAACCCTGCCCTCAAACCTCCAAACTGTCAATCAACCTGATGAGGCTGTCACTATCTCACTGCTGCTTTTAATCAGATATTGAAAGAAAGAAAGTTTTGAAAGTGATGAGGTGGGATTTAAGACAGAAAATGACACAGTAATGGATAATAATTTTTCCAATAACCCAGGTATAAATTAAACATGAAAACCATGATGTGAAATTCTGAAATCATCGATCGGGTTTGTACTTGTCTCTCTCAGTTGAAGATGTTCACACTTCTGGTTCATTCAAGGTCAAATCCTTTATTGTTTGTTTAATCTACCTCCTACCTCCACCTACATTTTTATGTTCACTGAGATTTCAGATTATTCTATATGTATAAATGTTCCATAAAGCAATCATGTAATAGATAGTAATATTACCATAATGCAAATATAATTTGTGTCTCCGTCATCCATACTCATCAAAGCACACTTACTACAATGATATGCATGTCATGCATTTGATGCCACTATTAATATTTCTGCTGGTGATGATATTTAAAAACTGACAATCATCAACCTTAATGCAGTTTTCACTGTGAGAGGGGGCCACTCAATCAGTTAGAACAGGCAAACCTTTTCCAAGGCATGCTATGACATTTATTTATTTCCTAGTTATGTCGCTAAGAAACAGGGAGCCAATCGTAAAGTAAAATAACAACAATAACAATCTCAGCTTAGTTAAAACATTCTTCCAGGTAGCTAAAATAGCCAGATTTGGCTTAAATTGGGCAATAAAAACAACCAAGATTTTTTTCTGTTGCGTTATACATTTAGCAACCCCTATGAACAAGACTGAAAAGTGTCTGTGAAACTAATGTATAACTCTAACATATTAACACAGCCTATATCTGGAGCAAAGACTGAAGGTAGGTTTGGAGAGAATTGACTGCATCCTTAAAGGCTTTGATCTGAGCTGCAGAAATCAAATCTTTTGCTGCATAATTTCTTGAAATGTAAGTTGTGACTAACATACATGATTCATACCACCATCATCCCAAACCCCGGTGGTGCATTCAGCTCTGCTTCTAGACTGGACTTCTTATGTGTAATAAGACGCCAACAGTGACAGTGTATTGGCTGAATAATATCTAAGCAGGCTGAAATAAACTTACTGGAAATAGATACAATCTGCAAGACAAATCTTATTTTCTGTGGGCTATGGATTCATTATTTCACCAGATCAATGGCAGGGCTCTTCAGCCAAGTGACAAAGCTGGATGGCAGATAATTCATTGCTTCTCCAATACCCTCCCATCCATACACACCAATGCATCCTCCCAAGGATATCAAATGTACTCTTTGTTCGCAAAGTACAATGTGTTTACGTATGTAAAATACGCTATGTGTGTGTACAGTCTATACAGTCGACTAAAAGTACATTCATTGTAACACTTGAATAACGCTTATTAAAGAGCAGGATACAACAGGAGCAACTACTACAGTGGCTGGAAACAAGAAGCCCTGGTTATGTGTCATACAACAAAGAATGCAAATTTGCGAGGTCTCGAAGTATCAAGTCAGAAGGAGAAAAATAGAAAGGAAGAACTCAGAAGGACTGACAGAGAGTGAGCACTTCATCTCCTGTTTGAATGTCCTCTTAATTTGTGACAGGCTGAGCTCGGTGTCCTTGCCGCTAATTTCCTGCAAAGGAAATAGAGAGGTGAAAAAATTCATTAATGTGTTTATGCGCCCTTGTTTTTCTTCTCCCTCTCCCTGTCTCCGTGTTCAGTCTCGTTTCTCCTCTCTGTTGGCTCTCATACGCGGAGCCATAAATGGGTAGAATTACGCTCTGAGTTTGAGTGCCTGAACGTCCACTTCGCGGTTATTTTGAGTTATTACATTTCCGCAGCTATTTCATAAACAGCTCTGACACCAAAACACGTCAGCGTCAAAAATCTTTGCATTTGGAGCGAAATATGTGCTCCCCTCAAAACGAGTCCGGAAAACATTGTCACGTCATCTATAATCATGAAATTAGTGTGTCAGACGTTCAACGTTGAAGAGGTTGTCACATCCTGTGTTATGGCAACGAAGCAGATTCATAATTTACTTTTATCGCTGGCAGGATGAAACTTAAAAATGACAAATTGCGTCATTAAGATAGATTATGAGCTGCCGAAGCAACTTGTTTCATGAGAAGTTTTATTAAAACACCGTCGGCTTCACCCACTTTCCTGAAACACCTCCATGTGTCTGGTCCAGTGTGTTCAGGGCTGCAAGGCTGTTATGTATTCATCAGTGCAACATCGGTCCTGCCACAGCCTGGGGGCATGAATATGATTAGCTCATATTTAGCGCGGAACACCTGACCTTCCGTTGTCTGTGGCACCGCAGCTGGGGGAGCCAAAGCGGAGTGCAAGCCTGGATTACCCGTGAGAGCCTGGAGCGGTCTGCTGTCCAAGTTCGTCTCCCTCCCGGACAGAGAGGCAGTCTGCAACCCTAATCCTTTTTTTTTTAGGTGTTGAGCACTGGGCAGGAAGACAACAGGGGCAATTTTTCACAGACTGCGGCTCAGACTGGCAGCCGTCTGTGGTTTGGTTTCGTACAGACAGAGTAAGTTGGAGTTAAAAAAAAAAAACGATATTTTTCAGCGTCATCCCTTCATGCTAACCTGTGTAATTGTGATTGTACAGTCATTACGAGGTACAATATACATTCATTTTAACTCCTGAATGAAAAAAGACAGCATTAAAAATGCCTGAATATCTTTATTTCTGGTGAGACAGCCAGAAACCTGAATAAACAGAGCGAACCTGTTTCTGAGACAACGGTTCACCTGGATTCACCTGGATTCACCTGGATTCGACCACCTGGATTCGACCACAATTTTCACAATTTCAGTTTCAGAGAGGAAACAACACAATCTTTGATTGATACACACTCAGTATACATATGACAAAAATGCATGCCCGTTTTGCCAAATAAACAATATTGGGGAAAACCAAACTGTTCTGAATACTTTCCCACCATTTACAGATTCGCCTATTAGGTAGAATGCGGCACAGTCTCCATGCACCCTCTGTGGCCGGCTCAGGTTATGAGAATGCAGAATGCATAATGGATTGTACTGTCCACATATTTCCTAAAATGATTATTCATGGTGCTGTCACTGCGAGCTGGTGAAGTGCGGTGAATGCCAACGCGCTCTGCAGAGCGGCGGGTTACCTGCGCACGGCCCTCTGCCCGCCAACGACTTTGCAGCTCTGCAGGTGAAAATGCGTCGCATGGTGGAAATGAATAACTGAGCGTTGGGCCTTTGGTGACAGCGCCTCCTCTGGGCATTTGATGGTTTTACACGCTCGGTTCAAGCCCTCCTCCAGGTGGTGAGCTGTTGAATTTCAATTGCCTCTCGGTCTGCGGGGAAAAAGGGCCCAGAGGTGAATATAACTGACATGTGCGTCCCTGGAATAAAATGATATCTATATTAGGCTCTGTGATGGTGGGAAGGGCTAGGAGCGGATTGGAGCCACGCTGTAATGTATCCACTGCCTATGCAGGGGACGGGCCATTAGGTGCCAGGAATGAAAACTCAAGAAGATGGATTCCCAGATTCACGGCGGGCGCAGGTAGATAAAGAATAACGCTCAATTACAGACGGCACATTGGGATAGCAGGAGAGGACAGAGAGGCGCTGGAACCCTGCTCACGGCTGGTCACATGACCAAACTGTGGGTTAACTTGCACATGCTCACTGCTCCCATTGTAGAGAAAGAAAACTCTACTACAACTGCTCTGCTTTTACCTAGTGAAGAGGAGAAATAAAGGACACATGTCCTGGTGGGATCTGATATTCGTCTTCTAACCATCAGTGGACCCTGTGCTTAATGATAATCTCATATAGTGATAACGTGTGTTAATCAGAAAGGTTGCACCAATCAAATTTGATTCTCAGATTTAAACTTCATTTAAAAGAGACGCTTTTCAAATTTAAGAGATTAAACTGAATGATTAGACAAGAAACATTTGAATTCATTATTACATATTCATGTCTGCATATATAGGTAAGTGCTGAGCAGGATTACAGACAATTATGGTAGAGCACATATAAGCAAAGGTAATAAAAAATATACTCATTTAATCTGCTGGCATGAATATTAATTTTTTTGTCAAAACAATGAGACTTCAAATTCCTATGACCTAATCAAGCCTTTAAATTATGCCATTTTTCCAGTCCACATAGATGATTTAATATCCCTAATGGCACAAGTTTATGGCGAAACAACTCTCTTAATATGACCTTTACACTTTCAGACCTAATTTAAGCACTGCATTATAGCGTGTTATATAAGGTTTTGGAATTTGCTTAATAATGTCAAGAAGAGGCTTACAAATGAACAATTAGCCGTTTCTCCTGCCGCAGAATGATTGCTGTTGATATTCATATTCAGACCCGTATTATCATTTCCAATCCTGGAGGCTGCGCTGGTACGTCTGCTGCTGGTGATAAAGGTGTTAATTCAGCTCATTCCAGGCCTGTCTCCTCTTTACAGAGCCTGGGATTCCGTATAGAGGAGCAGAAACGCTTAGAGGAGAACATGCTGGAATCGGAAACCACTGAAATAGCTGTCAGCTGCAGAAATGAGCCTTCCGGAAGGATGGGGGCCACTCTTATGGAAACTCACACTCATAAATAGCCTTAATTATAAAGGCCATTTTATTCAGACTGTGGGTTAAAGATGGTATAATAGGGTGTTCAGACAGATTAATTCAAAGAAAGCTCTATCGTCTAGAGACGCACTCAAGAGTGTTTTCATCAAACCAGTATTCAATAATAATACGTGAGGTATCTTGACTCCTGCTCGTCCTCATTATAATCATTATTAAGCTCATCTTCACCACCAGCATCATTTTCAACACCACCGAAGAGAAGGCCTTGTAATCCCAAGGTTGTCGGTTCAATTCCCAGGTGGGGCACTCTGAGCAAACTTAATTAGTAAACACATTAGTAAATATGCAGCTATACAATAGGGCATGTAAGCAATATGAGGCCCTCTGGATGAAAATGTCTGATGAACAAATGTAACATGAGCTCATTGTCTTCATCATCGTCATCATTATCATCATCATTGTTGTCATTATCATCTTCATCTTCATCATCATCATCATCATCATCATCATCATCATCATCATCTCTATCTCCTGTCCACTGTATGATAATATTCACAGTCTCTCAGACACTGGATGATTTCTATTTTCTTCTGCAGCTTCAAAAGACCAGGGAAGGCTACTTGGAGTACCAGTATAAATCACACCAGCCCACCCCTGATACTCTACTCCAACTCCATCAGAAATGTCTGCTCTCCCTTAGCACTTCTCTCAGAAGCACACCGCCTCCCTAATTGACTCTATGTGAAGTTCTGCATGACAGTGAATTGCTGAAGAAATTTTCCCATGTTTCAGCACCATAGAAGGAAGCGGGTGAAATACAGTTCTGCAGTTTCTAGTTTGGTTTTGATGGTGGAGGTGCGCTCAATAATCCTATAGAGGTTTCTGAGTTCCCTCGGACCTCCTGCTTCTGCCTCTGAGGTGTCTCAGTTGACTCCATGGCTGCACTGTCAGCTGGGCAATGCCCACCTGGTGTTTCCAGGTAAAATACAGCACTCTGAAACTGAGAAGAAGCCCTCCAGCTTCCGGCGAGACACCTTTGCAGGTGAAGTGCGGTCAGCCTAGTCATTATTCTTCATTACAGCCAGATCTGTCTCTCAGAGGAGCCTCGTGACTCTGGAAGAGACCACGGTTGCTATGGTCCTTCTGGCCACAGTTCCAGACACACTCCCGTAACGGCGGTCAGGAGGCTGTCACCAGGCCCTGCTAGGGGCAGGCCAGGGTCACGCCGATCATCTCCCTGTGTCACTGAGGCTGAGCTCAGCATGTTAAACAGCAGCGGGGCGTAGGGGCGCCCTCACTGATCAGGACAGGGGCAGATCTCTGGCCTCAGGCCCTCTCCCCCCCCGGGTCTCTCTTGACTCTTTTCTCTGCAAAGTCTCTCCAAGTCCCACGCAGCGCTCAGCACTTGAGTCATTTGTCTCAGTCAAGGCAGCAAAACATAATCATTCATTTCCTTCACCGCAGTCGGCACCTTGAGTTCAATTTAGCCCCCGAAGCCATTACACACGCACCGCATGGGTGCATCGGCAATTCAATTAATGTTATAATTGCGTTGTTTTTTTATTAGAAACTCTGAACTTAACTCAGCAACTGACTCACAAAAGTATTGTTACTGATAAAAAAGAATGAGATCTGAGTGTCTAATTACAATGTCATGACACAAGCACAGCATCACATCCTGAATGAAATTATTCTCTGATGAACAGCTTTTCTCTTGGTGAGTGGATTCTGCTGGGCTGGGAGATGGGGTTTCCTTTGTGGTCTTCTGTGCTAGGTTTAATATGGGTGTGCATTCCTCAAATGACCTCTGACACATAATCAGGACCGAGTCCCTTATGAAACACTGAGAGCTGTACTCAGATGAAATCCTGTCTAAATATTTTATTGCGGTTGTGCGTTCACATAAAAAACCATAGACGTTGATAAATTAGCATTTGGGTTTTTGCTGCAGTGTTGTGGGAATATTAAAAAAGCTAAGCTTGTCCAAGCAAGTCTGCAGTTCAAATGCTTCTGTTCATCACTTTTCAGTGTTTAACACCAGCTGCTGACCCCGATCAGAATCCCAGTATTTCAGTTACCACATGCCATATACCACATGATATATTTCATTGTAGCATTGACCAGGCTGGCCTGAACACATCTGGCTACAGTGCGGTAGGATTTGACAGAAAATGAATCAGAGTCATTGCCTTCAGATAAGCTGCCAGAGACGGACATAATAGAGTTATATAGAGAGAAAGAGAGACAGGGAGAGAAAAAAGAGGGAGCTGGAGAGAGAAAAAGGCCAAGTGTATATTTACACACACACACACACACACACACACATATACAGTATATCCATACATATAATGTGTGTGTATATATATATATATATATATATCAATCCAATTAAACAAAGCTGAACCCAAGTAAACAGTTCTTAATTTAATTGTTTTGTTTTTCTGTTGAAGACAAAGTATGTCTGCCTGTTTTGCACTGTATATTTTACATGGCTTTTAAATCACATAGTTTCATCATATACATGTGAATATGTAACTAAGTAAGGAAGTGAGTAAATAAATAAATAATAGTATAGCCCTTTAAAGGTGTTACCAAGAGAGATCTACAGTTATTAAGTGTAGGTCCTAAATGCAATGAGCAGGAAGGAAGCACAACATGGAATGGGAAAAAGTCCTGAATTTAATATTTTAGGAATTAATGAAGTTTGCGTTTACGAATATATATGTGATGATGTTTGTGCTTTGGATGTGACATTGCATGCATGCCGTTATTCCAGCCCTTTTAAGAATATGTACCTCATACATCATCTGCGGCTTCCTGCAGTCTCAGTATTTAACACCCAGCAGATTCAAGGAGAAACAGTATGGGTATATCCTTTGTATAGACTCATCTACAATAAGATATTGAGTTTTAGCACTGCGAAACTTCAAGTGTCTGATTTTCTGGGTTTGCTGCAAGGATTTCTCATTTTTCAGAATCAGATCACACCTTTCTGCTTCACCAATGTGCTGTAAGAGGGCTTAACCAATGTGCTGTAAGAGGTATAAATGACTCAGGGGAGGTCATACTTCTGTGAAATCTGTGACAAAGGTAAGGAATAAGACATCTGTGGGAGTGTGAATTAGCCAACCATACGAGACTTAATAAGAATGTCAGGTACCAGTGGCTGTTTCAGGAAACAGGGTGAATGATTCACGGGAGAAGAGTCTGACCAATTGAAATCTCCTATTATGAGTGTCAAAGAGGCTGTCATCCAATCATTGAGGATGGTCTCAGTGCAACACTATATGCAAACCAGGATGGACCTACCCACTGTCCTGGCCTCCAGGCTCACCTTTTATTAATTAATTCTCACCCTTCAGAGCTTTCTGAACCAACCTCACCATCTCCTGAATCAAAACATAACTTTGGGGCTGTCTGACAGCGGTTATCTGTTCCAAGACTGGGTAAATTTGCCACCCCTGTTATGATGTCACTATATTTCCTTGCATTACATTACATTTATTAAATTCATTTTGCACTACATTCTAAATGAATGTAATGAATGTAATTTCCTTGAAGATATGGCAAAAGGAGCAAGACTTGTAACTGAAAGGTTGCCGGTTCAGTTCCCTGCTGGGGTACTGCTATACCCTTGGGCAAGGCACATAACCCACAATTGCCTCAGTAAATATCCAGCTGTGTAAATGGATGACACTGTAAAAAACTGTAACTGATGTACGTCACTCTGGATAAGAGTGTCTGCTAAATGCCAGTGATGTAATGTACTGTAATGAATGAGCTGTGAGATGGTGTGGTACTTTAAAATAACACCAGCGTGGACAGAGGCACTGGCCTTCACTACGCTGCTGGCAGGGAGGTGTTGCTGCTGCTGACTCAGCCTGGAGCTCCAGACACGTCAGACCCCACACAGCCTGCCCCACACCTCAGCACAAACGTCAGAGACGAATGAGCTCACACCGTCACCATCAGTCACTGAGATTGAGCGTCTGTGATCCTGAGTGTCTGTGTGTGGTGAGTTTCTCTCTCTCTTTCTCTTTTTCATGCACACACAAATATACACACACCAACACAAACACGCTCATACACACACACACAAACACACACACACACACACACACACACTCCTGCCTGTGCTTCACCGCACTGAATGTGTGGTCAGTTTCTCTCTCTCACACACATACACACACTCACACAGATTCACATAAACACATACATACTTGCACACCAACACAAGCATGCCACTCTCTCACACAAAAGCACACACACAAACAGACACCTCACACCATGCCTGTGCTTCAGCACACACCTTGGGGTATTCTTCATCTCAGCACCCAGTACAGGTCAGACCTGGGGGCTGCTAAACCTAAAAGACTGGCAGCGCCGTGAATGCTCAGCACTGCGATTAACCTTCTAAAATCTGGCAGCACCTCTTCCTTAAAACACAGCGCTTCCTTCGGTCTCTCAGCGTGACCTGTTTGAGCTCCTCCAATCGCTCCCACAAGCCGCCGCTGTGCTGACAGCTTCCTTCAGAGCCCAGCTGAGACTGCCGCTGAGACACCAAAAGCAGCCTCTGGGCACATCCTCTCTCCACCGATCCTCATTGCTGCAGTCATCCCAGGAATTACTCCGCAACACGAAAATTACACATGCACAGTCAACGTGCACTTTTTTCCCCACATACTGCATGCTCTTTCTTTACATATTCTCCTTTGCATTTTTGTTTGAAACAGTTCAAACAATGACTTTTCAAAAAAAAAATGTGGTGAATTCTGACACGCACTGAAGCTGATGGCACGCATGAAAAATATTAATTGTTCTGTGACTGAAAAGAAAGAAGGTCCAGGAAAAATTGTCTTAAAATGAGCTTAAATGAACCACGGTATGAACAATTTTATGTTAAAAGATGTTGAATTGAAGTTGTCGACAGCACCCCTTAACCACTAATTCATTGTAATGCAACATTTACAACATTGTCTGCTTGGGGAAAGAAAAAACTCAATGTGGGATATTATGGGTTTTTCTACAACTGTATGCGCTACTGTAGCAAGGTCGATCGGAAAGGCGAGTGAGTAACTTCACTCAAAATGTTAATCAAAGACAGAAGCCAGCTAATTCACTGCTCAAAGGATTACATCCAGTGTGTGATGCTGGAAGTGATGTCACATTTTCCCCATACTGTACACAGGGCAGACTGACATTGCTGTTTCACACAGTATTATTATTAACACAGAAGTTTGGATAAGCTCTTTCTTTTACATTTAACTCTTACTCTCGTCATTTCAGCTTAGATAAATTAGAAGTGCTTGCTGCTAAATCACCGGGACAGAACTCCAGAGGCTCTTCAACACGTAATTGCAGCTAATTAAAATGTGCCAAAGAGATGGATCTGGAATTTATCACTGCGCATTAAACCTGGAAAGACACTGATAATTGGATATTAACCTCTGTAACTCACTTCTCTGTTAACTGTCACTGTGAATTGTGATACTAAGTCGCGTATGGTACAGACCGCTAACACAAATGTAATACTAGGACTGTAGTTACACTCATAACAGGACTGCAGGTTTAAAACTATTGGCTGAGTAGTGGAGATGCAGTTTAAACAGAGCAGTTCCTGTTTTAAATGTACGTGCATCTTTAAAGCGGATCTGTCAGGTGAACAAGCCTCCGTGGACACTCTGTCCCAGCGGTGTTCACTCAGTCTAGACGGCTCTGCTGGTAGCGTCACAGGATCTCTGTGTGACAAAGTGAAGCTCTCCACGGATCAGCTGGCTCTGTGTCAGAAAAGCCTTTGTGGCTTCGGTGCCTAAACTGCCTCTGTCTTGCTGTGCCGTTATGGCTCTGAACTTGCAGGGAGAGCTCGCCTCAGAATCAAGGCAAAGGGGGGGATGTAATCCCTGTTCATCCACTTCTGCATCTTGACAACTGCAATTAAACATCCCCTCGGCTGTCATCCACAGAAACGCAGTGAGTTCGGTTTTCAACAGTCTGTCACCAGAGCTCTTCCTCTCAGAGAGACGGCAGGAGATGTTGCCCTCCTGTCAATCACTCCCCTGGTGTTCATGTTCCCTTCCGACAACACGATGCCACGCTGCACCGTAGAGCTTCACTGACAGGTCTAAACAGAGGACTCCTCTCTGGGTGTCTGGGTTTCTAAGCACAACTTCTGAGACATATGTCTTGGCTTTGTTTGTGTTCAAGTTTTTAATTACACATCTTCTGTACACAGTCCTAAAACAAATCCATAGTCCCTCCTTTCCTCAACTCTCAAAACTCCTCAGTAATTATAACAGACAATGACAGTTGAAATTAGTACACGGAAAGTTTGCCATGTATCTGTGTTCAGACCAGGGCTTCAAACAGGATTGCAGCTGGAGGTCCTCCTGCTCAGAGCTTTAATGGTGATAACATCCTGACCTGTGGAGTCAGCCTGAGAGAACCACTCAGGGATTCCCACTGCTGTTTCCTCTCGGTCTCAGTATCTTTCTAAAAGCGCTTATCTGGTAATTGTTTACAGTTATGTTTTTACAAGCTCCCTGATTAGATAATGAACAATGTACACTTGCAGCTCTTCAATTTGAAACACATTTTAGACATCTACTGGAAGATATCTTGCCTCATGAAAGTCCAATTAAGATAAGCACCAACCCATATGAGCACGGTGCTGAGCTGGTCTGGGCAGGGAGGGGATTGATATGAGTCCAACCACACCAGGGACCCGATGGAAACCCCCAGAACATGATAGCATTCGGACGATCCTCAGCATCTCAGCAATGGCCTTTTATTCCACTCCTGAGTAATGGATCTCTGCTGGCAGAGAGGGGAGGGAGCTGAGAATCACAGTGGGCCATAAATCTCATCCTTTCACAATGAATTCATGTCTCTGTTCCCATCTTATCTGCAGCCCAGGAGACCGGGACTAGATAAGCTTAATTGGAGCTGCGCTCAATCTACGATTAGTTATTGCTTATTGTGGAACAGTGACTATGTGTGGGATTTTAGAGGTTAGGAGATATACTGGAAGAACTATCAGCACTTAAACTGTGCAGTGATGCCGTCTAAATCCAGGTCAATTTACCCTACTCCTCTTGGTAAGAATTAATCCCCTCTTTAGAATCTGCTCTCTTCGTCTTCCTGATAGCTTGCCTAATTGCACAGTGTGTAAGTGCAACACCTCCTAATTTGTATCCAGACTAGACCATCATCTTGTTTAATAGGTCAAAGTCCTCAAGGAACTATTTCAAATTATGCTTCAGCCCAATTATAAGTTAATTAAAACACAGTTGGAGCAAATATTAAAGAGTCACCCGACCAATTTATCAGACCATACCGCACTGATGAGTTTGCAACAGCATAAACACTAATACGTCAAATTGTTTATACGTCAACCACATATATAGTGTAATAATCAGTTTACCAGTTCAGCATGTCACTCAACCATTCTGATTGCATGTCTGTGCATTACCTAATCTGAAATACATAGCATAATTCTTCACAAAAATGCAATTCTTGGCTCAGCATTCATAACTGCAGTATGGGACAGACAGACAGACACTTTTTGTAGCCAAGTGCAGGTGAAGGGAAGACATCACCAGCAGCAGAATACATGATGTTCTCTTTGGATGTTACACCATAATAAGTGCTTTCCTTAGTCATCTCTGACTCTTTTGTGACCTACCTTTATCTCTTACGCATTAGTGTTTCATATTATCTTCAAAAATGATTGACTATTAACCTCTGTGGGTACATGGTGTATTTACAGTATCGATACAGCTAAGTGGATGCAAAGAGAGATTCTGTGTGAGGATCCTGCACAGACTGACACATAGGGGGCGCTGTGGCTGTGTTTTCTTTTCCACTCTGCGTGTTTACGTATTTAACAGCTGGGAAGGGTTTTGCCCCGAGAGGAATTTTCCCCCATAGCGCCCTCTCTCCAGGGTGTTCCTCTGCCAAGCGGAGCGAGTCTCTCACTGTGTGTCTCCAGTCACTGCCTCTGTCTCTTCAGTGACTCACCCAGGCCTCGGTCCTACCCTAAGGCAGCTCAGCCTTAAATCTGAATAATGAATTTAAACAACTGGTGATGGTTTGGCTTTGTATTCTGGTGGTTGGCAGAGAAGTTGGTGAACTTTTTTCCCATGTGGCTGAACACTGAGAAGTATGAGGGACTAAACAGAGGAAGGTGTGGGAGACTGAATACAGAGATATGTACAGAGGGACAGTGTCTGGAAATCCCCCTTCCACTCTCTCTGTCTCTGTCTGTCTCTAATTCTCTCCCTCCCTCTCTCTCTCTCTCTCCCTCTCTCTCTCTCTCTCTCTCTCCCTCACTCCCTCTCTCTCTCTCTCCCTCCTTCTCTCTGTCTCTCTCTCTCTTTCTCTCTCTCTCTTCCTCTCTCTCTCTGTCTCTGTCTCTCTCTCTCCCTCTATCCCTCTCTGTCTCTCTGTCGCTCTCTCTCTCTCCCTCTCTCTCTCTCTCTCTCTCTCTCTCTCTCTCTCTCTGAGGTGCACAGGACAGAGCAGGAGAGAGGACGTGTAGCGCCTTTGGCAAGGTGAGGCATCCCAGCCCCTGGACGTTTAAGGGTCATTGTGATTCAGCAGCAGTTTCAGGAGGAGCCACACGCTGCTCAAAACATGGTCCTGCCTCAGATAACAGCCCATGATCTCTGTCCCACACATGAAAAGGCGTGGCGCACCGCGCACGTACCGCACAGTACACACATTCATTAAGCAGGCCGATGTGAAAAGGGGTTTGCGCACTCTTTCCCTTATCCTCCCCAGAGACGGTGCACCTGTTAATTCATGCAGGGAGGAAGAGAATATGGAAATAAGACTCCCACGATGCACCAGTAACACACGCAGGTGGGAGTCCTGAGGATCATCTCATTGTAATTCTAGGCTGCACCTGCACTTGTTTAAATAAAACTTGTTACCTGTTTGTTTTGCAGACGCTTTCATTCAGGGTGATGATGTATTTAAGCTTACATTATGTATATTTACTGTTTATATTTACAGCAAGAGGCTGGGAACTTACATTTAAATTAATAATTGTCTTGAAACTGTTCCGGACTCATTTTCATAATTAACCACTTTGCCAATATAAGCAATATAAGATTACCGCCCATGGACAGCTAATTCCCTTAGAATTAATTGTGCTTAATGTGATAAAATTGTCTTATCTCAGTGTTATATTTGTGCACCTCACATTAAATGATTTTAACTTTAAAAAGGAGATTGGGTTACACTAAATGTTTTTCTTATGAGAATTATAATGAGATCCAAGATTGATTTTAGTGTAAACAAGTAATTATTTATGTTATTTTCCTTAATTTTGTTGTGCAGTGCACAAATGTAATAAACACTAAAGGATGATGTAAATTAATATCAAAATAAATACAGTTAATGAGCAAGAAATAATCAGCAGCTAATGCATGATATTTGCTGAAATGGGCAAGCTTGTCTGTAACACTTACAAACAGGGTCATAACAATTATCACTCTGCAGGTAAGTTCTCGTCCTACTCTGTCTCTGGATAATGAGCTTCTTCCAGTTATCAAGATGAAATGTCTGAGAAAAAAAAAAAAAAAAAGCCGGCCACACCTTTGGCAGGAAACTGTCACATGGGCTTTGAGTGTAGGCGATTTGGTAATAAGTGCAGGGCCACAAAGCACTATGCAACACTGCTACAAAGAGCCGCATGAGTTTAAAATACTATTTTTTTGTATGGAAAGCAACATCTGACATCACAGAGGATGTACAAATGCAGGAAAATGCACAAGTTATAAGTCATGATAGAAAATGTGTTTGCATATTTATTTATTTACTGATATTTGCTTTTTGATTTGTGTATTTATCCAACCAGAAATGAAGTTAACTCCTCGGTTTAAGTGAACCCATAGACTGAGGTCACAATCAGCAGAATTGCTGTTCTGGGCCTGATGATGTGCATTGATAATGAGGTCAGTGGACACACAACAACAGTTTTTTCTATATTCACAGTCCTTCCTTTACCCTCCATGGACTAGTGAGTTTTCCCTGTCTGATGCAACTCCTGTGCTTCCTCAATGAAACATCTCCTGGCGTGAATGAACCTGGCTTCTTCACCCACTTACTGTGCAAACAATGTTTAATGTGAAATTATACATGGATACCATCATTTCCATTAAGAGTGAGAAACAGGTCATTTAAACATATCAGTCAAATACTTCCTGAATTTGTACACAATTTGTACACATCTACATCGCATGTAAAAAGATGGAGGGCATCTGTTTTCTGTGATGAATGACCGAGTTAAATTCATAGGCAGTTAAACAATAAAAAAAAATGTTGTCCTATGAAATACTGGGCGAAACGATGCACCATTTGTTTGGCACAAATGTTTTATTTGCCATTATTTTCTCTCCATTAGACAAGCGATTGCTTTTCTACTCATTTTCACCAATGAAAATAAAGTGTCCCTTTCCTATGACACGCACAGATTGAGGTCAGAGTTGTTTTCTAATAGACTGTTGACTGGAGGTTACAGATGGTCAAACAATTTGCATATTCAATTATGGAATCAATCGCACAAAAAAAGCAAGGGGCGTTACATAAAATAAACCCACAATTCAAGTGTGTCAGGGGTGGGGGAGTTGAGGGTGGTAGTTGACAATTGCACACAAATACAATCTGCATCTTCAGTAACAAAACAGTAATTTCCCCTTGCCTCAGCTATTCAGTGAGAAGATGCAGAGCTCATTGTACTTGAATCCCATTAAACAGATGACTAAGCAGCTTCCATTTATCTTAATTAAAGTTCGTTTCAATCACAATCTTGTCTCAGGGAAAAAACAGGCCGCCCTTAAAAGAAGTCAGGTGCTTTGCATAGCAGCATGGTTCCCCCTGGACACATCCATTACTGTGGAATTACTGTGCAGACCTGAACTTAACCACCACTGGAAGTAAGCAGTTTTCTCCATTCCAATGAATCAACCCGGAGAAGAAAAAAAAAAGAAAATCTGTGGTGCTACGTCAAACACACGCTAAGGATTAAAATTGCCACTTAACCTGGCATGACACTTATGATTCCAGATTCCCTGGATTCTACAGCATGAGAATTGGCCCATTTGTCACTATTTTTTTCCCCAACACGACAGTCTAATCTCAGTCCAGGAAAGTAGAACTTGTTCCTGATAGAGTGACCTTGTATGGATTGTGAGGTGATGAACTATATGGGTTCAAGCCCCAGGCTTATTACATATGCTACAGCATACAGCCAGCTAACTGAGTGGTTCAGTGCTGGTGCCACCTGCACCCACCGCTGCTGAATCCCAAAATAGGTGGCACCAACACTCACCTAACGGCACTACCTCCAAAGCTAGCACACAGCTTGAAATGAACCGGCTTAGGCATACAAAATAAAATTTGATCGTGTGTGACAGACCGTCATCGCAAGGCCGTCATTGATTGATTCCTGTGACCCCAGTGCTTTCAGGAGGATCGGCCCTGCCCCTGGAACACATGCAAAACAGGTGAGCCTGATTTATGGGGCTCCAACACCCCATTAATATTTTAAAGAGGCAGCACAATTCCTGCAATGGAATTAAATCTCCATCCCTGCATGAGAAAAAAGGTCAGTGTAGAAATGCAGAATTTATATTCTTTTGTCTATGTAAATGTCCCTTAAAAAAAAGAAAAAACTGCAGATGTGAGCAGTATTCATGAGATATTTAACCCAGGCCAGGATATTAATAATCAGAGAAGATGCCAATTCTTAGACTGCCCCACAGTTCATTCCCCATTCATAATAAAAAAAATGAAAATACAGTATTATATATATTTCTGAATGGTGTGATGACTTTATACTGTGCTACTTATCTTGTCAATATTTGATCTCACCTACATATCAGACATGCCATAGGTGTACTTTAGCTAAATGTTTTAGGGGTTGTAGTTATCTACATTGTTTGAATTATCATATTTGAACACCGTTGAATTGTTTTGCAGACAAGTCTGTTTCAGTGGCTCGAAAAGGATATTAAGATATTTTCCACATCACCAACTCCCGCTCAAGGAAAATAAAAAAGGATGTAGTGCACAAAGATTCCCACAGAGCATGATTCCCACCACCTCAGCGGAAATGATCTTTGTAGAAATAAAACAATGCAACACTACCAGTGATAATGCCCATTCAAAGCCAACCATCCAACCGTCTTTGTGAAGTGTTGATTCGCACAGCCACCTTTTCTCTGTCAGACCCCCAGTTGCTTGGCTCACTCCGTTTCCTCCCAGCTTCTCTTTGAAGTGAAACCAACTGCTGTGATTCATTTATGAACAAAATAAAATGAATAAATAACGCACAGGAAAGCTCCACACATGGAGCCCCATCTTGCGACTCAGATTATCCTCTCAAAACATGGGCATCCTCTTGACTGATGGACAGAGATCTGACACAAAGAATCTGATTGAATAAAAAAAAAAAGTAGAAAACGCACCAAAAAGAAAAACATGCCGCATGCCGATAGCTCTCATAGCCCAGCTCACAACCAAACCAGTCCATTCCTTCGAGTGGAGGAGCCGAGAATCAAAATTAATGATCTGGGGTACATATCACCCGAAGATCAAAGGCCTTCGGCAGGCAAATCCTCTGTGAAAAGTGGTTTCACAGTGCATTAACATACACTGTAAACATAGGTTCTCATTGTATAAATAGAACGCCTTTCGTTTTTGCCTGGGGAAGTTAAAAGCGAGGCTCATTTAGCGATATACCACTCGCTTTGATATTTCACTCCGAGTCCCTTCGTCCTACTTCCCATTGACCTTCCTTCCTTATTTACTTGACGCTGTCAAAGACGCATCACATGCTCGGCGGTGCATATTTATTTCCCTATTTATCATCTCAATTGCATTTGGAGTGAATGGAGAACCGAGCCAGGAGTTACACTATTTTAAGCAACTCCATGTACAGTATACAGTAGCTGAAAGGACTTCATCCTCCATCTCGCCAGATCAGTTTTAAGTCCTCGAGAGAGAGGTGGGGGGGGGAACTCGCTCTTAAGCTCCCCGGCTTTGGCTTCCAAGCCGCAGCTCCCCAGCGTGCTGTAATTCTTCTGGAAACTTCCCATAATCCAATTTGCAGTCCCAGTCCTGCATGCTTTCCCCCAGAGATGATGCCGCGAATGAATCATTCCTTAAGCAAACACACAGCCTGGCCGTGTCAATAGCAGGCCTGTTTTCAGCACACAGTGCTGTTCAACAGTCTATGGCTCCGTGCCTCTCTGTAACATTACATTACATTATTGGTTATTACATTACATTACATTATTATTGGTTATGATTAGTATACATTATTTTTCAGACGCTCTAAGTTGCAGCGACTTACATAGGTTACAATTTTTTTACGTTGTCCATTTATACAGCTGGATATTTACTGAGGCAAGTGTGGGTTAAGTACCTTGCCCAAGGGTCCAACAGCAGCGCCCCAGTGGGGAATCAAACCAGAAACCTTTCCATTAGGAGTCCCACTGCTTACTACTATGCTACACTGCCGCCCTGTAACAGCACCACTCCTTGAAAGGAGAAAACCTTCTCCTCCATTCTCTTCCAGTTAAGGCATGGTCAGTAATCAATACTTTATTACTTGCACCTTGAGAGTATTACTGTATGTATGACTGTTTGTCTGTTGTTAATGATATCGATGGGAACGAGTGGCCTGTTTCCTTCCAACATTTGAAAGGAAAAGTATGTCCATGGATCAGTCTGTCTAGATGAATGTAATTTGTGAGCAGGGCCTACTGCATCAAAACAGACTAATGTCCCGCTATAGAATGAATGATGAAATAATATTTTATTAATGCCACTTACTGACCATCACAGAGAGCACGCACAGAAATGAATGATTCAATGATCAATTTCATATCCATACAGATGCTGGAGGGTTTGAGGAGTTTTGATAAGCATCTGCATGCTGCACAGCTGCTGTGGCTATGCTAATAGAAGTGTAAGATTATAGTGCTTCTAACTTCTGACCAGACATGGTTCAGAATCAGAGAACTGTTAACCTGATGGCCTTATTATCATAGTTACAAAGGAAGCTCCACACCTTGGTGCCACGCTACAGTTGGAGCCAAGAGCAATTGATTAAGGCAGGCAGCAGCCATCAAGTCTAGCATACAACCGGGAGTGGGCAATTGGCAACCACCACCACACAAAGACGCGGTCAGCATCAAAGGATCCCGCTTTGCATTGGGAACATAGGTTGATGCTGCAACAGTGTAAAACCTATTGTTTGTTGCCATTTGTTTCATGGTATAAAAGGCCGATCACGGTAACAGTTCCCTGAGTTAAAGCTTTGCAGGCAGAGATGCTGCCGGATTCCATCGCCGAATAAAGCTTTTTCTCCAAGCGCGCTTTTGGTCCGGTTCGTTTACTTTTAAAATTAGAACAAAATCCAACAGAAGGCTCATCTTGTTTACAGTCAGGAATGTATTTATTGTGGACAACATTGCCTTGACAACAATTTCAACACTCTACAACTGTAAACTGTTTGCCTATCAACACTATGCAACACTACTTTGCACATCTGATACACGGAAGCTTTTTTTCTACAAATATCTTATTACTTCTGAAATTGTATTAGATATCACACTGATATATTTTGTGTGAGAGAGACATTCTAATAATCTGACTTGGGTAGCTAGCTATGAGACAAAGACACACACACAAACACACACACAAATGCATGCATTATTACAGAACAACCCCGGTGCACTCAATTTTAAATGTGCATATAGATCATTTGCACGAATCTCAGAAAACCAACACCTTTTTCAAGGGGGGCGAAAATAATTCTGATTTGAATTTGATTACTGTAGGAATGGTTGGTCCACCATTTCAGGCTGCCTGCATATTTTTCCATAATATTTTTCCTAAAACTTTGAAAGTAACCATTCTTTCTAACAAGGAAAAACCCATGTCTCCAGCTGAAACATTGGTTTTCCGCAAATTTATGAAATCTAATAAGTAAACTCTTTTTCCTATGACTTTGACTGAGGTCTCATTCTCTCTATTTCTCCCTCTCTGCTTCCTCTCTCTCCTTTTGGTTTATCTCAAAACTGTGTGTGCCTTTTGATCAGTGAGCTGGAAATGACCCCACTTGAAGTGTACAAAGTTGTTCTTTCAGTTTTATTTGAAACTTCAAGCATTTGCATTTTAAAAGGACGAAAGCAACAGCAATTTGGCTATTTCTCTCTCTTTTTTTTTTTACAGGTACCGCCAACTGTGACAGCATTCAGCCCAGGGAAGGCAATATGTGTCCTGTACTGCGCTATAGAGTTTTTGATGTCGATAACAACGAATGTTTATCATAAATTACTCACATAGATGGCTGTGATGGCATATTGTGTCTCACTGGCGGTAGTAGAGGCATCTCAGTTGAGGAATGGGAACCCAGTTACACCAGAGAAACAAGAATTACAGCAGCACAGGAGATCCATTGTAATTTACTTAGGTTCCCGAGGAAGCGTCAAACTGAAGCAGACACTTGTGGATGAAATCCAATTTCACAGCTGCGTGCCCCAAGCTCCCACCAGTGTAGTATCTGTTCTATTTGTCTCTTCCTCCAGCAAACCTGACCAGCAAATGAGCCAATATCTCAACACCCCCCCCCCCCCCCCCCCCCCCCCCCCCGACTCACTGCTGGTTCACTGCTCCGGGTCCTGGGAGTGTGCTGGACGTTTCCTTCCTGATGAGACGGAGGGGAGATTACCTGTGAACACCTGAGCTCTGTCACTGGTTTTCTCATCACATCATCGGTACACATAGTGAGGTTTACCATATCCCATGACTTTGGAAAGCAATGGCACTGAATCGGACAATCATCCTGTGTCCGAGTGAGCTTCCAGGTCTTTAAAGCCTTGCTAGATCCTTCTGCTGTCAACCAGCCAACTATCTTGTTTTTCACCAAAATATAAAATTAAGCGGCAAAGGTTTTTAAACGATGGAATGAATTGTCTCACCATGTGTGTTGGAGCCTGTGACGGAGTGCCGTCGCTACGGTTGAGTATGCGCCCTGACTGCCATACCAAAGAGCCTGGCTCTTTGGCGTCGCAGCCAAAGTAAGAGCTATCAGTTTAGATATAGAGCACATAGATGTGTAGATATAGACCATAACAAGAACATAATTATTGATTATATGTACCTGATCATTCAAAATGATCAGAAATGGTCAAAACAATGATCATAAATGATTTGCCCTTTTGATCTGCAGTGATGAGCAGGCAGCGATTGCATCTTCGCTATATAGATTCATGTTGTTTACTGACATCTGATTAGACACCCACATGTCTGGTAAAAAAAAAAAAAGAATCGCTTCTATGTCCTGAAATGACCAAGTTATTAAGTGGAGATGAATTGGAGGTTTTTATTTAAGGTAAATTTAATAACTGGTTATGCGAGAATATAGTCAGACTTTGGACTGCTATTGCGGAGCCAATTTTGCGTTTACCAATTATGTATTCAACATATTGAAGGTGACACACCTCTTCCTCATGGCGAAATAATAGTTTCTAAGTGGAAAAATGACCAATTTATTCAGTGGAGAATTAGATAAGATCATATGGCCTCAATTTGCTACTTTTGGTTTATATGGTCGAAAGTTCACAAATGTCAGTGGTATGAGATTACCCTTGATTCTGAACAACTTTTATGATGCTCCAGTTGCATCTTTTTACTACTTTACAAGTACAAAGTTTTCTGAAAAAAAAAAAAAATTCTTAATGAGACTATTTTCATGTGTCCCTTTTGAACATTACGCAAGTAATATTCTTAACTTCAACACTGAAGCTGTTTAATGAATATTTAGAATCCTGTCAGCGCGTCTCCCTGATGTTTCCATTTAGTTTTTTTAATCTTTGCACTGAGGAAAATTGAAATATTTATGTTGGGAAAATAAACACATCATTTTTCAAGGCTTGTTTGCATATTACAGAAGTCTTGCAGCTGTGAGTTATGGAAGCCATTTATTATTTGGACTGTTTCAATATGAGTCCTGTCATGCAGTCAGTGGCCACTTGCAGATGCTCGTCAGCAGAATGCACCCCTGAGTGATCTACAATCCGTCTTGAGCAGAGAACTCTGCTTTTGGCCAACAATATATCTGACACTATCCGCCTTAAGCACTGATATCAATGGTCACAGGGCCAAGGCATTCATCACAGTAACACATCAGACTGTTCTTACACTTTGAAGTTAAACTTTAAGAAACAGCTGTTAATGCAAATGAATTATTATAACACAATTAAGTAGTCTTATGAAAGTTAATAAACGGTCATGAATTCCAGACACGCATTAATTAAGCATTACGCAGGTCAACATAACATTGCATTGCTATGGCACTAATAAATATCCAGTCTTTTAGTGGTTCAGCATACATTATCTTCAATTTTTGGACAGTTGCCTTCTCTCAGGATAAACCCAGCAACAGAGCAAAAAGGTTTTCTTGACATTTTCTTGGCAAAGTCAAGTAAATGAATTGGTCCTATTAACTTGCATGGCAAAGGTGGCCTTCACAAAATCGCTGTGCACCTGGGATTGTCACCAAACTTATTTCCTGCGCAGAAAATGATACAATAAAATAACACAATGATATCATTTAATATGCTTCTTCCAACATGTGCTTATCATCTTTTGCACCTAATCGGTATATAATTAAAAATAAAAGTAATATATATTGCTCATCATAACAGAATATGAAATACACTGCCTTTATAGGATTCATACATGACAAAAAACTTTAGCTGTATATATATATATATATATATATATATATATATATATAGCTTGAAGTAGATATATGCACAGTCTACTTGGGATGTAAGCATTTACAGACAGTTACTAGAATGCTGATTTTTAGGTTCACAACCAAGAGCAGACGCGAAACAGTACGACCACTTGACATTACGCTGTAAACAACTGTCTTATGCACTGAATAATCATTCGTAATTAAACATACTCATTCCTGTCTGGTTGCATTGTTTAAGAGTCACTTGATACATTCCGCCATTTAACAGAATGTTGAATGGAGCAGCCTGAGGCTCTGACTGCTTTATTACAAGCTGTCGGTGCTGATAAGACAGTCAGCAGTAGGACCTGTTGAGGAACATGTCTGCATCCATCGCTCTTTAAGACAGAAACGGGGAGAGACTCACGGGAGAAAAACTCTTTACCGACAGGCAGGCAGAGAGCAAACTTCGCCATGCAGCCCTAGGGCAACTGTACCAAGCCGAAGCTGAAACTCAGTTTGGAGAAACTCTGAGAAAGGAATCACAATCTGCCCTGTCATTGTGGATTCAACATCCATATGAACATCAGCCTGTCTGAGTCTGACATCAGCTAAGTTAAAGTCTGACACGAGCAGGTCACATGAGCCTGTAAGGCACAGAATTGCCAAGATATGATTCTGTGAGTGCAGTTCTCAGCTCCTCTAAGAGGGCATTGTTTTCTTTTGTCCTTTCCATCATTTCATGAAGAAATTCTTAGCTAAAGATGTCAAATATATTTTAATTTTAGGCTGACAATTTCTTGCTGACAGTCTTGGCTTATTTAACCAACCAGATGAATATCAGGCTAAAGGCTACAGCTTACGTATGCATTTCTGTATTACAGATCTAGCCAGACATGCAAGTCAAAAGTCCTTGCATAATAAATGGTTTGTTCTTAAGTCATTTAAGTTTGTTAAACTATGATCATCTTTAAAAAATCAAAATTGAGTGATGTTTTTAAATTTAGTTTTAGATATTGCATATTTACAATATCCTTTCTGGCATTTGTTGGCTGAGAAAACCTGCAAACTGATATTAAAATGGGTAAACTTGCTAAGCACTAAAAACCAGTTTAGCACAGTTTTAAAGTTAAGTTAAAGTTTTAAAGCACTATTTTCTTGCTTGTGGGCTGCCACTGGCCCCTCAGTCTTAATTAAAATATCTTCCCACAACAGCGGTGGAGACAGTTAGGAAGCTGCCTGTCAGGTAATTATTAAAAAGTAGCTGTTTATAACAACCAATCAGATGCAGCATCTTCCCTGGGGAGCTAGGCAGTAAACCCACCCACTCATTTCCTTAAGTAAACCTTTTTTTCCAACCGGACACTAAAAAAAGACTCGTTTTGCCTGTTTTTTTTTTTTTTTTTTTTACTTCTGTTAAATGAAGTCTAATAATTCTCAAAAGTAGAGAGTTATAGAGATGCATGTGAGAAGAAACTATGACCAGATGATGTGAGTCCAGAGAGCACTTATATATTAAATTATTATTAATATTATTTTACATTAAATTATATTCTCTCTACTCAACACGCAGTACAATACACTCCTTTCCCTGGGACTGACCAAAGTATCAGATGTTTGCACACCCTCCAAACCACACTTGTTTAATTAGCTGAGGGACAGGAGAGTGTGGGTGGGGGGTTCAGCCTGTCTGTGGAGCGAGAGATGGATTTTAGGGTGCAGTGAAATGGTGTGATCAAAGCAATTGTCGTAGAATATTTTTAATCAATAAAATTACAAGAGGATGGCAAATGGTGGTTACAAGTGGTCATACCACTGGGGGAGTGGGAGTTAAAATGCATCAAATCAGAAGCAGCGCAGTCAAATAAACTCAGACGTGTATTACATGGGAGAAACTGGTAATTAGCCCTTTAAGCAAATGCTTGTAGCCCAGAGTCAAATGACAGATAGCATAATATGACTTGTTAAACATTAAATATGAGCTGCCTATTTTTGTGGTTGTATTTAACGCTATGATAAAACCGTGTTCTTTTCTAGTAATTCCCTGACCCCTGAACCGCGGGCTGTGCAAAGCGGATTCAAATCAAGTTAATAGTGCGCTGCCTCATTATGGGGTAAACAGACGTGTGTTCAGAGCACATTAGCCTCTTTGTCTGTCTCTCTGCAGATTGAATCAGTCAGCTGAGACGGGAGATGCAGACAGAGGGAAGAGGCCATTATGGAAGACCCGTAGCAAAATATAACCATATATTGACTGATAAGAAAGGACGAAACAGATAAACCCAGCCCTCA
Organism: Megalops cyprinoides; assembly: GCF_013368585.1. Taxonomy (NCBI): domain Eukaryota; kingdom Metazoa; phylum Chordata; class Actinopteri; order Elopiformes; family Megalopidae; genus Megalops; species Megalops cyprinoides. The sequence continues at coordinate 22,913,234 of NC_050604.1, forward strand.
AAGCAGCGTGCTGTCAGCTCAAAAGCGTCATATCACCGCGCTGTAGGTAGGGCTGAGAGATGATTTTGGTGTGATCTAATTCACTAAGTGGGTTATGCGAACTGTGAATGTTTGAGTAGATATGGGGGAGTTTATTGTGGGAGGGGAGTCAAACCACACTCAACGGATGGTGAATATAAGTACCAACACATTCACCGCGTGGAAAATTTCTTACGTTGTAGCATCAGGACAAGATGAAGAAAACAAAGCCAGCTTTTCTTCTTTCCTTTGTTATTAATAATATATTAGACCTGTAAAAAATAGATTAACTGTTAAGCCTCTGAATGAGGCTGATTTTATTTCGAGAAGTGAGGCAGATGTTTGTCTTCCCTCTCAGCCAGCTGTGTAGATGAGCTAGAATTCTGCCCCACCTAGATTCACATTCAGCGTCTTGTCAGCATCCGGATTTAGCCAGAAACTCTGACACATGAGTAATTGAGAAAACATTCCTATTTCATCCATTTCCTGTTTACTGGGGTACCTGAGCAGCTTAAAATTTTTTGCTTGTCCTTGCTTTTATTAATATGTCTTGCCAATTGAAGCAGAGAAAAGCATTACTTACGAACCCGTGTGTTTCCTCTCGAGCGGTGATGAATGTTTCTATGCTTTACACTTAGGACAGGAATAAATCACTTGAATTTTCAAAGAAAGTAAATATACGTGTATATTCAAACAGCATTGCTCATTATGCTGTGAAAGCTAGGTACAACAAATAAAGAAAATGTCATTCTACATTGTATTGCATTCACAGCAGTTAATGAAACAATGAAGCATTGTTTCGGTTTTGCTGCCTCATCAAATTTTATTACTGTTTCCAAGGACAACATAATTCATATGCAATACTTTTTTTTTCATGGAAATAGTGATGTAGAACTGAATATCAATTAAGCATATAGAAATTCAGAACAATACTTGTTCCTACGTGCACAATTTTTCTAGGAGCATGGATAGACAGATAGCATGAAACACTGCTGTACAGAGACACAGTTGCATAGTTTGTGGTACAAACACTGCAAAAAATCCAAATCTCACCAAGCATATTTGTCTCTTTTCAAGTCAAAATATCTCTTTACACTTAATATAAGACACAGTCACCAAACAAGCAAAATTTCCTTGAGCTACAAGGACTTGTTTTTAGACGGTGCATCTTGAATATCTTGTTTGGTGAAACTGTCTTGAAAACATCTTACTTTGAGTGGTATATCAAATTAAGCAAGCCTTTTTGACAAGTCAGAAGGTTTTTAAACTGCATGACACAAAAACACTTCCTAATACCTGTTAATCAATTGGATCAAAATTAGTTTTTTTCCACCTAATTTTAAGATCCCTTATCTTAAAAATGCTTAACTATAACACCTCATTTCAAGAAAACTTAACAAGTGTATTTCCACTAGTTCCATTGGCATATTTTTTCACTTATTACTAGCAAAAAACACCTTGTATTAATTATTTTATTTCTTATTTTGAAGGGCTATTTTTTGCAGTGTAAATATTACAGCATCATCCCACTACATCTCTGCAGTGGCATAAGTTTTCCGAACACTATTACCACAGTAATTTGTCCAGGAGCTACATTAAAATTAAGTATGATATTGCATACAAAGAGTCCTCCTAAAAGAAGACTTCACATTTTTTCAATTTGATCTGGTTCACAGTGCCATGTCTTAAATTATGAGAAATGCTGAACCTCGGTCTCATGGGAGAGCCACTTAACACAGTGGATGATCTGAAGCAATCCACAATGCGGTAGGCCACCATCACTTTCCTATGTACGGTTAGCTAGAAGGGATGTGCTTTCATGTGGACTTGCATGCAGGTGTTTCACCTTGCAGGTTTTACCTGCCTTCTCACGTCAGTGGTGCAGTAGCCACCTGCCAGGGTGGCATACTGACAGTGGGGGAAGTTAAAATACTCCAGTGGAATATTTTTTCCACGTATACTTACACCACAAAGCTATTTACACGAGTCCCTAAAGCGCGATGATATTATTGTTTTCGGAGCCTTGGACCTTTTTCATTTTAAAGGAAAACCCAAACACCCTTGAGATGCGCCCTCTTCCCAGGTTTATTGAGGCGGGGCCGAGAATCTGAAAAGCGGCTGATGAAAATGACATGTTCTGCGAGAGGCAACGGCAGGCGTGCTGGTCGCCACGGTGATCAGCAGCGTTCCGTCAACACAACCGCTGTGCAGTGACCATGCGAGAGAAAACAATATGTGCCGAAGCCAATATGATTCATAAACACATATGGTACGATGATCCCAGTCAGTACCCTTCATTTAAGTGTGGGAATATTTTCACACCTCACATGTGCAATATAAGGCGAAAACAAGGGTAGGCAACAATAGGACAAATACAGGTCTGAATTTTCATGAGGAAAATCTGCTCTTCTCAGGCTGTCAACATGCTGTGTGTGTGTGTGTGTGTGTGTGTGTGTGTGTGTGTGTGTGTGTGTGTGTGAGAGAGAGAGAGAGAGAGAGAGAGAGAGAGAGAGAGAGAGAGAGAGAGAGAGAATCTGTCCCAGATCCTCCAGGTTATAGAATGCAGTCCACTACTGAAGTCTGTAAGGAATCTATTGCAGATAAATATTATAAACCAGGTACGGTTTTCAGGTCATTTAAATAACTAGTTGAGAAGAATGGTTTTATCTGGCCCATGTATTCTCTCCTACGCTATATATACTATACAGCATATGTCTTTACATGTTTTTGATGTATACTAGCAGTCAGATATTAGGATTAGTTGTTCTGTGCAGTGAATTTTGCCATTTGCTTTGTTTCTAAGACAAACATTAAGCAGAAGTAAGGGAAAATTAAAAAAGGACCATCTTCAATTCAGAGGATAAACTATGCCAACTCGATCACATAAAGTGATGAATATTGCGAATAAAAGTTAATGAGCAGACATTCCTGAGTGGTGTGACACTTCAAATTTAATTACATCTGATTCAAATATTTATTGGCGATGTCCACAAACCAGTGTAGAAATGTCCTTGGTTAAAATCCAGCCCAGAGATTCACTGTTAAGGACAGCAGTGTTGTTTTGGTAAAGCAGACTGTAGCCTGAACACATTCAGAAGGGATTGTTGAGAGACAGCTCCTATATCTACAGATCTTTCACTCACTGGGAAATAAAACAAAACCCTGCTCATGTATTAGGTCCTACAATGGAGTCACACAGTGAAATGTTATGATGTTATGATGCTACTCACATTGTTATTCATGGTATCAACAACAGACTTGTGAATTGCATTCCGAGAGACCTACACTATCTTTCATATCTAATAATTAATTTTTATTATTGTTCTATTTTCACCTAAGATTCTCTCTCATCTGTTTAAGCTTATACTGCATAAAAACAGAAACATTGAGAAAATAATGTAATTAGATAAACTGTAATCAGTACATCTTAGCGTTTAGTGTTGTTACAGTTTTGAGCCATTTAAGGCTGTAATAGGTGTTATCTTTCTTGGACTAATTGAAAGCTGTGATAGGTGTTCTCCTCTACAAGGATGGGATGTGTTCATCCAAATTACCTGATTACATCCCTTTTAGCGGAGCTGGTTTGTATATGCATGGAGTTGCTATCTTATCTCCCTCCATTTGTTTAACCAACCTGCTGGGATGTTTGTCTTCCTCGGTCTATTGACTTGATTCAGTCAACAGAGTCCGTGATAAAATGTCTCCAGCCGAAATAATTCTGTCCCTCACAGATGAATCCCTTGTACACCACCCCAGTCCCTAACAACTCTCTCATCCAGCTCCACCATTCCCCTTGCATCCTCATAGACTGACACAGAAACAATGGTTTCAATGCCACAATGCCAGACAGGCTTTCCACTTTCCAGTCATATATTCAATAAACTTCACCCTTGCCTTCAGCAAGGCAGTTCACCCCCCCCCCCCCCCCCCCCCCCCCCGTCCCCTTTACACAGCTCAATTTAAACAACAAGCGGGGAATCAAAAGTTAATGCTTATACAGCTCAATTTCAACATAGATCAATCACTGACCTCACCAACCAAGCCAGATATAACAGGCTCGAACTAGACTTTAATTCTCAGGTGAGCAATTAGAGACAGAAGGCTGCTGATTTCCTGTCACCCTTCAAAGGGAAACGATTCAATTCTTGGTAACATAGCTTCTTCTCGGCTTCTTTTAGATTAATAACTAGGATGTAGGTGTATCTATACAAATACACTTGCCTTATGTAATTTTCTGGTAAGAAATAAGGGATGTACAGCTCAAAAAAGATTTGAAATGTCAGCCAACTCTGAAGTTACAAATACATTTTTTATCCTTAAATTTTGACGAAAATGAAATTATCCCATAATCCTCTGAGTGGGCTTCTTTTAAACTTCTCATGATGATTTCACCAATCCAATTTCACAACTATACCAATTGCAGGAAATAATATAATTGTGTGTGTGTGTGTGTGTGTGTGTGTGTATGTGTTTGCACATTTGTGTGTGATGTTCATCACATTAATTCCATGTTATTGGATTTGCCATAATCTTTTTTGAATGCCTAACATTTGGATAGTGGTATTTAATTAATTTAATTTCAGTATTCAGGTCTAGGCTTAAAACCTATCTTTTCGGTAAATCCTTTAGTTGAAGGATAAGGGTGGCACGACTGACACAAGCCATAGAGTCTCTGGGAGTCTGAACTGTCAGTGCTGTCTCTGTATCACTGCATGGTGTCTCCGTGTTTAGCAGTTCCAGCCCTGATCTGCTGTTTACAGCCTCGGGTCTGCCCTCATGACTGTGCCGACCCTCCGCCTTCCCAGCCCTTAGTTATGCTGCACATAGGCGTTATTCTGTCTGGACTTTTCTTATTGCACATGGGCTACTCTTTGCTGCTCTCTTTCATAAAGTGCATTCTCTCTCCCTGCCTGTACGTCTCCTTATAATAATGGCTTCTCTCCTCTTCCTTTCCCATTCTGGAGCACCTGCCAGAGCTTCGCATGTAAGGAATAATTGAGCAGCCCACCCCGGCTCCCCTGGTCCATTCTCAGATGCCTCACCTGCCCTTCTACCTGACTGTGCCCCGCCAGCCAGTAGCCCCTCCGACCTGGCCATCCCATCCTCCTCAGATATCTCCTCCTTGTCATTCCCATCCTGTTCAGGGTTCCTTCCTCTTAGCAAGGGAGTTTTTTCCTTGCTGATGTTGCCGTAGGGCTGCTCTCGGGTGTTCAGGCCTGGGATCTCTGTAAAGCTGCTTTATGAGCTTTACAAATTCTCTTTGTAAAAAGCTCTAGACAAATGCTATCCACTTGTACCACACAGCTTTTCAACAGATTTTCATTTTAACAGGCCTCTCGTTGGATCTTTTGCCTCCATGCACGAGACTTCTACAACAATTAATATCAGACATTAGACGTGCCCATTTATTTGATGCCAAGCTCAATTGGAACGTCTCATACCAGAAACTGGCCTAAATCATACTCAGCTGTTATTGAGATTAACTGGCCTCTCCAATGCCAGATTTAAATTTGTTCCATGACATCTGGAGGAAACATAGGCATATAGACTTCCAATGAAGTTAACTGCTCGTACACAGACACACAGACAATTCAGAATTTGTAGTTATGGATTGTGTATCCACAATGTAAAGAATAAAACTCGCTCACTTAGTGTTGCTCACAGAAGCTCAATAGAACAAAACATGCTCAGTAGAACAATTATTATAATTGTATAATTATCAGTAATACAAAATGTTAGTTGGCTAGCATGGCTGCAGGGAGATCAGAAATTGATGTCCCTCCTGGGGGGGGGGGGGGGGGGGGGTTGCGTCTAAGTGCAGTCATGGGGAGCAGTATTAACATGCAGCTCCTCGATGGACTGGACTCCAAGTCAGGAGCAAAGAACCCAACACACCAGTTTCTCATTCATTTTAATGCTATGCCTTTTCAATAATAAGCACCTGTACCAGATCAGAAGAGACACGTGTCAAAGACGCGAGAAAGGCACCCCCCCCCCCCCCCCCCCTCTGACAGCTAAGGTACGCGCTACACCCTGTGTGTGTGCTCAGAATTAAGCTGCCCCTCTATCTGTAGCCACAGTGCCTTTCCTGAAAAACTTTACTGCGCCTTACAGAGACGGCGGGTGGTGACTAACGATAGCAGCTCATGCATATGTAGAGACGGAGAGGCAAATCACAGCGGCATGGCTCTCCATAAAAGCAACGGGACTACCTAACCACAGACGTCCGCATCCGCTTCAGCTCTGCTTTTCATGATGTGTTCATTCAGCCAATTAGCAGTCCTGCGCGACTGAAAGTGCATAACCTGGACCCGTGCGTGAACGAATACATGGACAAATATTACAATAACAAGTTATAGTTATTCATTAGTCAGTGGTGTTTCATACATAATGCAGGAGTGGAATAATGCATCCTTTGGGAAGGAATGGGAATGATAGCTTGCATCTGTTTTTACCTATGCTTCCCGGAGTGATCACTCATAAATAGGTGCCTATGCATAGCCCTCTGTGATTAGAAGGGCCTGCCACTAGTGAGAATTGTACAGTACTCTGTTATATCATAAAACTTTTGTTGCTTATGTCAGGTTTATGTCATTTGCTTCATTATAGCTTCAGGTTGTCTTCTGATCATTTTTTTTTCCCAAAGTAATTTGCTTCAGATACACAGGAGTAATAGCAGCCAGTGATTCCATATGTAAGGTCAACACTGTACTTATTATGACATGTTAAATTGATTTCTGTTACTGCCTGTTTAACAGACCGATCCAGCATTCATACACACAGCAAGCATAAGTGTAAATTTTGGCAGATTAATGTTCCATCACTGCATTACAGGGTATTCTGGACCTGCTCTTCCTGTGATATGCAGATATGTGATATGTGAGCATCTGCTAAAGAGATGAATACACATTCATTTCAATACAGATTTTTATCAGTAAAGTCTAGTTTGTTTAAGCCAACACCTACCATGATTTTTTCTAATAAAAACAAACAAATTTTGTTCAGTGACAAATGTCATGTTAGTGAAATTTGCAGTGGGGTTGTCATGCAGTGGATTTTCAGCTGATTACTGAGGATAGTGGGTGAGCTAATTAGTTCAGCGTTTCTCAATCCTACTCCTGGCGGCCCACTGTCCTGCATATCTTCTGTCTATCCTTGCTCTACCTACCTGACGGAACTCATCAGTGGCACTTTTGATTAGCTGAGCACACCTGATTTAATCAAGCAGCAAGGATAGATAGAAGATATGCGGGACAGTAGGCGGCCAGGAGAGGCTTGAGAAACGCTGAATTAGTTGGTTCAAGTGATGAATTAACCTTCTTAACTGACAACACCAAAGGTTCCTCATGATAATTGTTTGTTTAAGAGGGCATGCATATGTTCTGTAGGTGTTCGTCACAGTGGACAACCATCTGGGTATAATTTAAATACTGATGACTTGAGCCTTTTCAAGACTGATTTTGTTTACTCAAGTGTTCCCCTTGGGATAACCTACAAATTCAGAAACTGATAATCACATGTTTAAATGTGTGAGGATAAAACATTATCCCCTCCACCTGAAATTTATTCTTTCAAATGTAAAACAAAGTACCACAGACCTTCTAATTTAAAATGTATAAGCAGCAAGCGTTATGCTACTATGCAAGTGCTAGTAAATCTACCATGGAGTATGAATGTACCTGCTATGAGTGATGTCATACGCATGTACAGTTCAAGAATGTATGCATTTGAGACTCTCACTTATCATAACCAATATGTTCAATGTAGACAAAGTCAGTGTTTTCACAACCAGTTTTTATTTTCGAGAAATAAAACACAGGTGACTACTCTCAAGAAATATCTTATTCTCTTAATTAAAGGTATAATACAATGTCACAGAATAAAAAAAAAATACATGCAAACAGGAAAGGGAGATTACATATTACAATGCCAACATATGAAATATGGAGTATAATTCTGCAAGACCAAGCTACTCTGCATTAAAAAAAGGAACACGTGAAAAATGATGATGGCATAATAGTCAGAGGAGCCCTGACAATAAAACAATAAAGTGTCTTCTGCTGTGAATGTGGGGCTGGCGAAAAAAAAAAGAAAAAGAAAAAAAAAAAACAGCCAATTGTCCAGCTGAACAAATAGCTTATTCAAGATGTGAGAAAGTTAACAGCTGCACGTAGAACACGTCGGAAGCGGCTAGATATATTATCGTATTGGTAATGTAAACACGATGGAGCATCTGAAGGTTAATTGCTTTGCGAAATTTGTGGAAGAATGCAATTTGATAGCGGTATATCACGCCGTTGTTCCTTTTGTCACTTTGAATGCTTAATGTGTCATCCTGGGTAAATTTATAGCGGCTTCAAATACCATGCATGCAATTTACTGTAATCAATATGAAAGTGTCATCCATCATCCACCAAACAGGCAATACAGGACTGAATTTTACATGGACCAGACAGAAATTAGCTGGTAATATCAGGTCAAGCAGGGGCGGCCTATGAATTTTAAGTTAACTGCGATTGTGTCAAGTGTGTAAAGAAAACAACGTAAGATCCAGTTCAGACCATATTTCTAGGTGACTCTTTAAACTTGCGATATCCGTTGTGCTGTGTTTTTTCATGATTCACATCAACAATACATTCTAATGTATGTACAGTATCTAACATTATATCAGTATTTATTCATACCTGTGATCTATAATGTGGCATAAGTTACAGTTTATCGACGAGGTTGAATGAAAGTATACACCAGCCACATTAGACACATTAGACAAAGATATTACTGAGATTCATGGTGCTGGGTTTATACAACCGTGTTTTAGATCTGTTATTCATTTACATTGCTTTCATTAGGTGGACAAATATACCTGGGTGCACCTGGTGAAACCTTGACTTGCCGAAAGCATTATTCGGGCTTCTTGTTTGATCATGATGTTGTAGATGCCATACCGGATTTCCACAGTATATATTCTTTGAAGTGCAGATTATCCATAGGCTTTCATTAGTAAAAGGCTGTTTCAGTCTCATTTGTGATTCTGTATGATCCTCACCCCCCACCCCCCTCCCCCCACTCCCCCTGTTGAGAGTAGAAATACTTTGAAAGATATGATAAAGATGTAATGGCTTGCTGTCCCCTGCTTGGCCAACCCTTTATTTGACGAAAGGCAAGCAAACTTCCAATGGCTCAGATCCCAAACTTAGTTGACTTTTAAATGCGATTGTGCTCCTCGGGAGCTTTGGCAACAGTGCTGCTCTGTTTGAAGATGAAGAGGATTTCGAGAGGACAGAGCCGGTGTTGAAAGAGTCCCTCTGTAGTGTGTAAGCTGGATTTTTAAACATTAATCATCAGCAGTGAGTAAGGAAGTGCATATAATTTTCCTTAAAGGGACAGCCTTTGAATGTTTGCAGTGGCATACAATAGGTTATAAAACTGAAGTTGCTATGCATAAGATTATATAATGGAACTGGGTTCATCATGAGTGTCAGCCAATGGCTAAATGTTGCCTGTTGCAGGTAGTTCTGGCTTCTAGAATACAATGTAAATAATGTGGTTTACATTTAATATTGCTAATATAAGACAAGACGTGCAGCTTTTTTTTTTTTTCATAAACTGCCTGAAAACATGCCTACAGCTTTTTATGCCTGTCTTGCTACCAGTGTATGTGTTAATCTATTCTGCTAATCAGGTCTGCTGCTGTGAAAGGCTGGGGCCTCAGGAGTTGCCGAGCAACCAATTGGCTTATCACGTTTAGGGCTAGTGCCCCAGGAGCTGCCCGTAAACTAAGCCACTGGGTAGAAAAGTGTCAGTCTAGTTCATTTTTTTTTTTTTTAATTTTAATGTTTGCTGTTCCTAAGAATTTGGAAGGTGCTGTTTCAGTATGCAGCCAGCCATGATTCAGAAAAACCCTGATTGTAGGTGACATAGTCAGTCCCCTTACACGCAGCCTAAAAAAAAACACACACACAGAATTTATGTATAAGGGGAGATGTCAACTACATTTGTTTATTCTGTTTTGAGCAGGTGTGCAAAATTGCAAAATTCTGGTGGATTGAATTATGAATTCTAAATATATGATACAAGGTGCTCAGTGAACACGACTGTAGGAGGAAGGAGATTGTTGGAGGAGATTGTCTTCCTCTCAACAGCAAACACTCGCTGTTAGTGTCTGGAGAACCTGGGCCTATCACCATCACATCACCAAATAATCCAAAATAACACAATAAGAAAATGTCAAAATGCCATGGACTGTGTCACTACGTCCTGGTGTTTTGAGCAGACACATGGACATACAGTGTGGTTTTCTAAATGAAGATGTATAGTTGCTGCGTAAATAAAAAAACCCAACACAACAACTAAAGCAAAGTAACAGATCAAAATATCCTCTGTTTTTGCCGATACTCCATGTCAGGTTACTGTAGCCCCTTCGTTTCGCTGAAGCAGCCAGTTGCTTGATTTATTGTTTGGTTGTAAAACACGTGGAATACCCCTGTGGCAGAAAGTGGCACAGGGGTTGTCAGCTTAATGTGAAATCAATGCTCTGGCAGGGCCCTCCAAATGCGGAGGGGGGGCGGTTTGGGGGTGCGTGACCCTCTCCACTGTCACTACAGTTAAGAGCCCAGCATCACAGTGCCTTCATAGCTTCTGTCCTTTGGAGGCTATGAAAATGAAATTAAATTAAACTTTTAAAACATCAGCAGCCTTGTTCTTTTCTAACCAAATCCCAATATTTCTGTAGTGTCTGATTGTCCTTATTTTCACTGGGTATAGTTCCCCATGATATCTTTGGAGCGGAAATTTCATACTTTATTATTGTGTTATTACTATTGATACAATCTTACTTGTACCAGACACCCCTACTCAGGGTGACCTGTGTGGGTCATATTTTAAACATTCTATTTTTACACAGCTAGATGTTTCCTGACGCGAGTCATGGTCATTACCTTGCTCAAAGGTACAATGACAGCATCCAACTCAGGATCTGAACACACTTCCCAAAGTATTGTATATTTACTCTCTGGATGGAACACTCGGTCACTGTGTTCATTTCAACAGTGGAAATGGAAAAACACAGGTGAATGGAAACAGTGGTCTCATGAGTCAGAATAACTCGCACTGGACCATTGATGTGTAAATGTATCCAGCATGCATTGTGGCTTTTTGCTCACCCTTTCTCCCATTGTCAACCCATTCCTCCCACTTCTACCGCCTTCATAATGCAGTAACATTTCGGACCCATCGTGTCCTCTAATGAGTCATGAGAGCTCTTTCCAGGGTGCACTTTTGTGCACTCAACCACAACATTTTTTGCATATTCAAGATCCTTGTCACACACTTTGGGCCACTTTCAGCTCAGATTTAGAATAAACAGACAGGCTACAGGCTTCCGCAACATTTGAAGAAAAAAACAAAAAAGACCTCCAACCATTCCAGGGATTGCAAATTCAGGGGATCAGAGCATCGCTGTTGGATCATTTCCTGTTACAAACACTGACACAAAATGGTTTTCTCAGAGGGGAAATTATGGCATTTTACCACAATTCAAGGCATGAATTATCCATGCAGCATTGAGACCCTGACTGATACACCCCATTGTCCTGTATTAACACATTGGTGGCATTTGGCAATGCTGTCTCCAGCTCCATCTCGATAATGCACTGTAATAGCGACTGGGCTGTGTGATTGGAATGGTCTGATTGCATTGCGGTGTTGAGTGTGGTAGCGAAACAGAGAAAAATTTGTTTGTTTGTTGTTTGTTTGTTTTGCAGATCATGTGCCTTACTCAGTACCTCACCCAATGTCAGTTTCAGCAAAAACACCGTGGACAGCTCTTACTTCCTGAGCTAACCTGTGCATCTTTCTTACACAGCCTGGTCGGTCAGCCAGGGGGCTCGTCTGTTGTGTTGTTTACCAGCCACCTACACCAGTCAATCGGACACCCACAGATCTGCCTTTGTAAAGCTGCACATGAAGTGTCTTTCTCTGACTCATGTCTGCGCAAACTTGGCAGACAGGACGCTTGGGGACAGCACTGTGTAAAATAAGCAGCGGCGACATTACACGTTTCGGAGAAGTTTATGTGTTTGTCTCACCCCCCTGGACTGTAGCAATGAGAGCAGCATGCCTGTGACACAAATGCACACCCCCCAAATTGGGTGGAAATGGGGGAAAAGCATTGGCCACTCCAAAACTATGGAGTAGATGACAATCATACAGAACTTATATTCAAGCATCCCTGAGCAACACCAATGTGAGCCATCAGCGTGTACTGCTAATGATCAGGCACTGCAACGGCATCACAAGGATGGGCACAGCCTGTGACAGATAGTGAAGTACCTTTTTAACCACACCATCTGTGTGTAAGGACCAGGTTTCTGCGACCGTGTGTCCGACAGCGAACAATACATGCCAACAACACCTGCAGAGGTTAAAACGCTCATACGGCGGAAGTGCATATAACACAGGCAAGGAAAAAAATACTGTTTACACTTGCTGGGTCACTGGTGGCAGACATGTCCAGAGGAATGTCACTTTTCAGCTGAAACCCTTGTTTTTTTTTTATTTTTTTTATTTCTGCCAGTCTGTCCCTCACAGCATTAATCACTGAGTCCTCACACAGGTGGGCACGCTGCACAGGGCTTGTGCCGGCGCCTCCTTCCCTTCCTCTTCATTATTCACAGCTGAAAAGGTTACATCGATTCACGGATTCCCTGCGCTGTCCCGGAACATTAATTAATGACAGCTCTCTGACAGTTGCGGGGTTACGTATGAGGCGCGGGGTCCCGAATCCTGAAAATCGTGTTTACTTTCCCGTGGAGAAGGTGGCATTTAGACTAATGACCAGGGGACACATAAATAATGCCAGCGATCCGGAATTTTTCTGCAGGGTGGCGGATGACAGTGACACTAAGTGATATATTGTGATATGGTTAGTCATGTGTTTGCTGGAAAAAAGAGGATTGCTATCTAGGTTTAAAATTTGAAATTAAAGTTAAATTTGAAATAAAATTAAAATTACTTCCAATACAATGCAATATATGCTCTGCTGATAATGTCAGACTTGTTTCTTGCAGAAAACATACATTTTTAAAAACTAATTGGTTTACTTGAAATTTAAGCTGACACGTGTGGGTGTATAAAATCATTGTAATTACCCTAAGTTTAAAATAAATTAATTGAAAATTCAGATAATGCCTTGACAAAGTTCACTTTCAGGCTGTAAAAAGCAGCAGCGGCTTAGAAAGGTCAATGAAATGCTGGAAGAGATTTGATTGCTGTGCCAGTTAAGTCAAAATGTGGCTTTATGGCTTTAAAATGTCAAACAATTTGTGACATTTATTATCAATAATTGCGATACTCATATGGATGAAATTGCATCTTTTGACAAAAGAAATTAATAATATATTGGATGTATATATAACATATTTAGTAAATAATATTATTAGTATCTAATGAATGTGTGTGTGTGTGTGTGTGTGTGTGTGTGTGTGTGATTATGTGTGTGTATGGTTATGTGTATGATTTTCTTGGCATATGTGATTACACTTGAATCCCTAAAGGCGAAATGAAGAAGAACAATTAATCCCCCTCTGAAATGTGCCTTTTCACAGTTAGTTCAGCATAATTAATTAAAACCAGGGAGATGTTTGCTCTAATCTCCCCAGCCTTTCCACCCAAACATTCTCTATTTCATGACTGGTGCTGCCATTGAAATAAAGGCTTTGATTCATAATTAAAATGTCATCGAGGTTATCTCAAACACGTGGCAAATAGGTAATTAAAATATTGAAATAATTATGTAAAAGTAATTGAGTAATCACTGACTGCAGTTTCAGTCAAGTTTACCTTAGCATGGGCCCTGTCCTTTGTTAAATAAAGGTGACAAAGCAGAGGTCAGAGATGATCTTAATTATAGATGTGGAACCTGAAGACAGCAGCTAATGAAACTGCTCTCCCCTGTGTTTTTCACTGTTTGAATGGCGGGGATGGTCTGTGTGGTCTACAGACAGAAGAGTAATTATTGATTTGTATGAGAGTGAATTCCCTTCAAGGTTATTTCAGTGTATGTAATCATCGTCAGTGAGACTATAGTCGAAAAGCCCCCATACACTGTTTCATGAGCTAACAGGAATGTAGATTCAGATTAAAGGAAATACAGTACATCAGCTACTAGTCTACATCACATGGCAACATGATGTTCCGGAATCTGGCAAAGGACTATTCTGAAGTTAGCTGCTGGGTCTGAGTGGCAGCATGACATGGTGTTATGGTCTGAGCTGCAAATGGCAAATGTTTTAAAAGTCAGCTGAGGGTGAACCTGGAAAAAGGCATCTCCTAAGCAAGGAAATACTGTAACTCACTGATAATGAGGCAGCTGGTGCTGTTCATTTCATACTCGCCAAACGCAACTGTTGTTGTGTTATTATTGTGGGATGAAATGAGTGAGAAGGATAGGTATAAATGCCTCCTTCGTCAACCCAGACAGTATGTGAGTGGATGTATACACCCTTTTTAATCCACAAATAATTACATTCACCTGCCATTATGCATCCTCCCATTATGATTACTGAAACTCAGGCATGCTGCCTTGGGTACCAGCGGGAATTTGTCACATAATTTCCGACTGTCACATAATTCCATCACATTGTATTTGTCAAGTAATTTCCTGTTGTATCCAGTTACGGTTTGGCCTGGTCCCCTCACTGATTGAGTCCACTGAAATCCTGAATGGAGGCTGTAGTTAGAGGCGTTTAAGGTTTTGTAAATCTTCCTGCAGATGCCTTTATTGACAGATAGAAGAGCTCAGCGGAGAGTCCACTCAAAGACAGAGGAAGTGGGATCACAGACCACAAACACATAAACAGAACAAACAAAGTCTAATCCCCGGTAGATGAATTTGTAAAGCGTGGACAAACAGTGATTCATGGGAATGATACTCAAAATAAGCAGAGGGATGAAAAGTGATGGAGTCACATTTTAACCACTTAATTGCTGTACGTCTAGAACGAGCCAAAACAAATTCTCGCACCAGAGAGAGATTTGCTGAGAATATTAATGCAGGTCATCATTTGTTACATTTCGATCTGTGCTGCAATTGTAATAGCTATCTAATAGCTAATGTGTGCTGATATCTCCTCTGACACAACTTCCCACAGAAGTTTTCGAGCTCGATAGTTTGTGAAGGTGTGGCCTGCAATGTTCTGTCCTTGATAGTGGTTTCTTCCATGCCCTCCATTAAAGTTATACTCAGTCCACTAGCTGGACCACGTCTGTGTTAAAAGTGATGGGCTAACAGCTGCTGAAAAAAAAATAGGCACTCACATTTTGAGGAGGATTTTGGTTTGATTGGCTACTGACATAATACACTAGCCAGTAGATGCGTTCGATTGTGTGGCTATAGTTATTCCTGCTTACAGATGCTGACATGAAGTTTTGAATGTGTTGTGTGCAACCGATAAAATGTAGAAGGAATTCAGTGAGAAATATTTCATTCAAAATGTACTTGAGTAAAAGTATTGTCATTTAAAAATACTCAAGAAGGACGGACACCAGGAGAAAAAAAGACTCAAGTACAGTAAGAGAATTTATAATTTATACATTACACCTCCATTAAAGTGTCACTCTGACAATCAAATCTTTGCATAGCAAATCAAACCATGAGGTACTTTCAAAACAGTAATTGTGAACCCTCTAATCATGAAAAACACAGCATATATAGACTGTGAACAGGGTTTGGTGTTTCTACTCCTTTTGCCTTTTCAGGGAAGTAATTTTCAATGCTGAAATGTTCTTTTGATTATATATAGATATTGTGAGTAAGGTTTACAGCATCCATTTCAAGGGTAGTCGCTGCCGTTGCCCTTTAAGTATGCTTGATAAATCAGCCTCCTATTGGGAAGATGAAATCAAATAAAATATATTAAAAAAAAACAAACAGACAAAAACACAACAAAGCTCAGTTAAGATAAACGGATGCTGCTTGGTCATCTGTTTAATGGCGTCCAAGCACAATGAGTCCTGCATCCTCTCACTGAAAGGATGCAGATTTCAGGGAGGGGACGGTGTCATGTTTCAAGGACAGAGAGACAGTGTCCAGCCTGAGAGACAGACTGACATCAGCATGGGCACATTCTTACACAGCTGACTGTATATTGTTGTGTATGTGAATAACCAATGGCTTTCACCTATGAAGTACATCACCTCAGAATACAGTAAATACAAGGTCACTCTATCAGGAACAAGTTCTGTTTTCCTGGACTGAGATTAGACTGTCGTGTTGGGAAAAATAGTGACAAATGGGCCAATTCTCATGCTGTAGAATCCAGGGAATCTGGAATCATAAGTGTCATGCCAGGTGAAGTGGCAATTTTAATCCTTAGTGTGTGTTTGACGTAGCACTGCAGATTTTCTTTTTTTTTCTTCTCCGGGTTGATTCATTGGAATGGAGAAAACTGCTTACTTCCAACGGTGGTTAAGCTCAGGTCTGCACAGTAATTCCACAGTAATGGATGTGTCCAGGGGGAACCATGCTGCTATGCAAAGCACCTGACTTCTTTTAAGGGCGGCCTGTTTTTTTCCCTGAGACAAGATCGTGATTGAAACAAACTTTAATTAAGATAAATGGAAGCTGCTTAGTCATCTGTTTAATGGGATTCAAGTACAATGAGCTCTGCATCCTCTCACTGAATAGCTGAGGCAAGGGGAAATTACTCTTTTGCTACCGAAGGTGCAGATTACATTTATGTACAAATGTCAACCCCCCCACCCCCCAAAAAAAACAAACATGCTGCACTGTTTCCTTAGTCCACATCATAAAAAATCATGTTGAGTATTTAACTGTCTATCAATTCCACTTACTCCTCTGGCCATTACAAAAGATCGACCTCCATCTTATTTTGAATGGACACAGGGTCATTAAGTCTAATGGTATTGAGGAAAACATTATGAAAGAATGACTAAATGTGAAACATTTGCTTTCACAGTAAGTGGGTGAAGAAGCCGTTCATTCACGCCAGGAGACCTTTCATTGAGGAAGCAGAGGAGTTGCATCAAACATCGAAAACTCACTAGTCTATGGAGGGTAAAGGAAGGACTGTGAATATAGAAAAAGCTGTTATTGTGTCCACTGACCTCATTATCAATGCACATTATTAGGCCCAGAACAGCAATTCTGCTGATTGTGACCTCAGTCTATGGGTTCACTTAAACTGCGGAGTTAACTTTCTGGTGTGCAAATCACAAAGGTACATTTGTATGCGTGAATATGTAGTACAGGACAGGAATGCTGAGCCTCTATGCAGACAAACCTCAGACAAAGGAGGCTTGAAAAATTGTCAATGGTGGAAGGCAGCCTCTGTGTTTTTACCCCCTCGTCATGTCACGCATTGATTTTCTGATTAAAGCATTATTTATGGGTTAGATAAGTGACAGTAGTATGTAACGCTATCTGTGGAAGCAGTAAGATATAGTGGTAATATATCTATAGTAAGTGGCATATAAATATAGCAGTAAGATATAGTGCTTGTATTGATCTGCTTTTTTGGAGCCATAAGAAAAAGAATAGCGTAGAGTGTTCCAGAGTAAAATTTGTTTTTACCTACTGTGATTAATTAATCAAGTTAATTAATTCGTCTACTTTTCTCCATCTGTTTACATTGTACAGAATTGCCTCTGAAGGGAAAAAGCAGGCATTAGTATAATAAACTATCTGTCAGTAGAGCTGACAGAGACTTATTCAACACAGCAAAACATTAAGTATGTTTATGGGAGTGCAAAGAATAAGGAAAATGGAAAATGTGAAATAGAAATCAAAAGATTTGAATGTGTTTTTTTTTTATATGACTTACCAATGTATAAGAGGGCCGCTGTGCATTCTGTTGTATTACTCTGATACAAAGTAATTAACATGAGTTATTGTAAAGTGCGCAATTTCTTGCTGTAGCATTACTAGTAAACATATATCATGCAAACAACACAATGGCTGAGAGTGCCTGTGAATCAAACAGACGACAGGTCTATTACTATGTCATAACAAGTGCACGGAACAAGTGCAGGTGCAGTGTAGAAATGCAATAAGCTGCTCCTCGGGACTCCCACCTGTGTGTGTTACTGGTGCATCGTGGGAGTTTCATTTCCATATTCTCTCCCTTCTCCCTCTTTGCATGAATTAACAGGTGCACCGTCTCTGGGGAGGATAAAGAAAAGACTGCACATTCCCACAGAGAGAGAGAGAGAGAGAGAGAGAGAGATTTCTAGCCATTACTACCCCATCCCACGTCCATGTTTTCCCTCCCACGCTGCCCTGCGTGAAGTCTCCCAGACTGCCCTGTGTTCAGTCTCTCACACCATCCTGCGTTTTGCCACCCACATCATCCTGTGTCTAGTCTCCCACACCACCCCGTACACAGTGTCTCTCTACGGTCAGACATATGGGACAAGAAACCACCAACCTCTCTGCCAATCACCATCATCCAAACACAAAACACGACCAGTTGTTTAAATTCATTATTCAGATTTAAGGCTGAGCTGCCTTAGGGTAGGACCAAGGCCTGGGTGAGTCACTGAAGAGACAGAGGCAGTGACTGGAGACACACAGTGAGAGACTCACTCCGCTTGGCAGAGGAACACCCTGGAGAGAGGGCGCTATGGGGGAAAATTCCTCTCGGGGCAAAACCCTTCCCAGCCGTTAAACACGTAAACACGCAGAGTGGAGAGGAGGAGAGAAAACATAGACACAGTCATGACATCTATCGGCACCCCCTATGTGTCAATCTGTGTATTGCATGAATCCCAGTCTGCATCCGCGTAGTTGCAAGGTAAATACACTGTGTATCCACAGATGTCAATAGCTAATCATTTTTGAAGAGGATATGACACGTTTGCGCAAAGAGATGAAGACAGGTCACAAAAGAGTCAGAGGTGACTAAGTCAAGCACTGATTATGATGCAGCTTCCAAAGAGAACTTAAATTCTTGTAAATTCTTCTGTCTGTGACGTCACCCCTTCACCTGCACTTGGCTGCAAAAGTGTCTATATGTCTGTTCCATACTGTGGTGATGAATGCTAACCAAAGGCTGGCAATATCAATGTGAATGTATTACTTTATTAGAAATATACAGCATTGGCTTGTTGTGAAGAATTATGCTATGTCTTTTGGATTAGGTAATGCACAGTAATGTGAACAGAATGGTTTATAGATATGACTAATGAGAATTTTAAACTAACGTGTTATGTACATATATCATTAATATGTAGATAATTCAGTGCCTCACTGTTGACACTGCTGTGAGCTCTTCAGAGCAGTATGTTCTGTTGATACATTGGTCTGGTGTCTCTTTAATATTTGCTCCACCTGTGTTTTAATTAACTTGTAATTGGGCTGAAGCATAATTTGAAATAGTTCCTTGAGGACTTTGACCTATTAAACAAGATGATGGTCTAGTCTGGATACAAATTAGGAGGTGTTGCACTTACACACTGTGCAATTAGGCAAGCTATCAGGAAGACGAAGAGAGCAGATTCTAAAGAGGGGATTAATTCTTACCAAGAGGAGTAGGGTAAATTGACCTGGATTTAGACGGCATCACTGCACAGTTTAAGTGCTGATAGTTCTTCCAGAATATCTCCTAACCTCTAAAATCCCACACATAGTCACTGTTCCACAATAAGCAATAACTAATCGTAGATTGAGCGCAGCTCCAATTAAGCTTATCTAGTCCCCGGTCTCCTGGGCTGCAGATAAGATGGGAACAGAGACATGAATTCATTGTGAAAGGATGAGATTTACGGCCCGCTGTGATTCTCAGCTCCCTCCCCTCTCTGCCAGCAGAGATCCATTACTCAGGAGTGGAATAAAAGGCCATTGCTGAGATGCTGAGGATCGTCCGAATGCTATCATGTTCTGGGGGTTTCCATCGGGTCCCTGGTGCGGTTGGACTCATATCAATCCCCTCCCTGCCCAGACCAGCTCAGCACCGTGCTCATATGGGTTGGCGCTTATCTTAATTGGACTTTCATGAGGCAAGATATCTTCCAGTAGATGTCTAAAATGTGTTTCAAATTGAAGAGCTGCAAGTGTACATTGTTCATTATCTAATCAGGGAGCTTGTAAAAACATAATTGTAAACAATTACCAGATAAACGCTTTTAGAAAGATACTGAGACCGAGAGGAAACAGCAGTGGGAATCCCTGAGTGGTTCTCTCAGGCTGACTCCACAGGTCAGGATGTTATCACCATTAAAGCTCTGAGCAGGAGGACCTCCAGCTGCAATCCTGTTTGAAGCCCTGGTCTGAACACAGATACATGGCAAACTTTGTGTTCCGTGTACTAATTTCAACTGTCATTGTCTGTTATAATTACTGAGGAGTTTTGAGAGTTGAGGAAAGGAGGGACTATGGATTTGTTTTAGGATGGATTTGTTTTACAGAAGATGTGTAATTAAAAACTCGAACACAAACAAAGCCAAGACATATGTCTCAGAAGTCGTGCTTAGAAACCCAGACACCCAGAGAGGAGTCCTCTGTTTAGACCCGTCAGTGAAGCTCTACGGTGCAGCGTGGCATCGTGTTGTCAGAAGGGAACATGAACGCCAGGGGAGTGATTGACAGGAGGGCAACATCTCCTGCCGTCTCTCTGAGAGGAAGAGCTCTGGTGACAGACTGTTGAAAACCGAACTCGCTGCGTTTCTGTGGATGACAGCCGAGGGGGTCTTTAATTGCAGTTGTCAAGATGCAGAAGTGGATGAACAGGGATTACATCCCCCCTTTGCCTTGATTCTGAAGCCAGCTCTCCCTGCAATATCAGAGCCATAACGGCACAGCAAGACAGAGGCAGTTTAGGCACCGAAGCCACAAAGACTTTTCTAACACGGAACCAGCTGATCCGTGGAGAGCTTCACCTTGTCACACAGAGATCCTGTGACGCTACCAGCAGAGCCGTCTAGACTGAGTGAACACCGCTGGGAGTGTCCACGGAGGCTTGTTCACCTGACAGATCCGCTTTAAAGATGCACGTACACTTAAAACAGGAACTGCTCTGTTTAAACCGTGTTTCCATTCCTCGGCCAATAGTTTTAAACCTGCAGTCCTGTTATGAGTGTAACTATAGTCCTAGTATTACACTTCTGTTAGTGGTCTGTACCATACAGGACTTAGTATCACAATTCACAGTGACAGTTAACAGAGAAGTGAGTTACAGAGGTTAATATCCAATTATCAGTGTCTTTCCAGGTTTAATGCGCAGTGATAAATTCCAGATCCATCTCTTTGGCACATTTTAATTAGCTGCAATTGCGAGTTGAAGAGCCTCTGGAGTTCTGTCCCGGTGATTTAGCAGCAAGCACTTCTAATTTATCTGAGCTGAAATGACGAGAGTAAGAGTTAAATGTAAAAGGAAGAGCTTATCCAAACTTCTGTGTTAGTAATAACGTGAGACTCACAGCATTATCAACCAGACCCGTGTATATTATGGGGCAAATGTAGTTTTAAGCAACTCAAGCATACATACATACATACATACATACATGATTCTAGGTTGAGTCAAATGCCATTTTACTTTACTGATCCCAGCAAGCTCTTATTTATACTGCCTGTGACATTTAACCATGGACATACTATTCCCAACAAAGCGTGCAGGGGAAGACATAATGGTATCTGTGTAATATCTGCCTTGGAAATAATTCATGAATTCATTCCCTTATGGGAACTCAATCAAACTCCAGGGAGTGCCAATTAGAATCCTCCAATATTTGTTTTCTGGAACGTTGATGTCCACAGAATTCCCTGTGCTGAACTGTGTTTGCATGGATGAAGGGGTTGCAGTTGCATTACATTTCAGATATGACTCACATTGATTGATGTGATGTATTATTTTAGGAATCAATATGCAAAACATATGATGCATACCATTCAAATATGCTAGAGCCCATAAATTATGTTGTGTTATGTTATACAATTAATTTTTTTTTTTTTGCAATGCTTTTCATACAATATGCTTTTCATGTTTGCAGTTCTTCCCGTAATGTTACATAATACATCACATAATGTTTCATATTCATCAACAATAAGTAACCTTGGTAGTAAATGAGCATCCATTATTTAATGTATAATTTATACATAGATATAGCAAGACATTTATCGACAGGAAACCAAGTTTAATTAAAAATGTTTACTGTTTGGCTCAACTACTCCTGTAAAAATCTCCACAATATGCCTTTCATAATCAATAGTCATGTGTTAGTATGCAACACTTGTCTGTATTGCAACCAAAGTCATAACAATGTTCTGAACAGACTCAAGCAGAAATTCTCCAGGAATATGAACTTTGATCAATATCACAATTATCAATTTAAGTTCCATAATTCGATTCAATGTTTGTTACTCACACACAAAACAATTCAGTTAAAAAACACTTACCTGGGCAAACGTAATATAATTTAACTCTCTCTCTTTCACTCTCTCCCCACCATGGTTTCTCTCTCTCTCTAACTCTATTATATTGTCTCTGGCAGCTTATCTGAAGGCAATGACTCTGATTCATTTTCTGTCAAAGTCTGCACCGTTGAAGCCAGATGTGTTCAGGCCAGCCTGGTCAATGCTGCAATGAAATATATCAGGCAGCGCAGCATGTGCTAACTGAAATACTGGGATTCTGATCGGGGTCAGCTGCTGGTGTTAAACCCTGAAAAGTGATGAACAGAAGCATTTGAACTGCAGACTTGCTTGGACAAGCTTAGCTTTTTAAATATTCCCACAACACTGCAGCAAAAACCCAAATGCTAATTTATCAAAGTCTGTGGTTTTTTTTATGTGAATGCACAACTGCAATAAAATATTTAAACAAGATTCCGTCTGAGTACAGCTCTCAGTGTTTCATGAGGGACTGTCCTGATTATGTGTCAGTTCATTTGAGGAATGCACACCCATATTAAACCTAGCACAGAAGGCCACAAAGGAAACCCCATCTCCCAGCCCAGCAGAATCCACTCACCAAGAGAAAAGCTGTTCATCAGAGACTAATTTCATTCAGGATGTGATGCTGTGCTTGTGTCATGACATTGTAATTAGACACTCAGATCTCATTCTTTTGGATCGGTAACAATACTTTTGTGAGTCAGTTGCTGAGTTAAGTTCAGAGTTTCTAATCAAAAAACAGCACAATTATAACATTAATTGAATTGCCGATGCACCCATGCGGTGCGTGTGTAATGGCTTCGGGGGCTAAATTGAACTCAAGGTGCCGACTGCGGTGAAGGAAATGAATGATTATGTTTTGCTGCCTTGACTGAGACAAATGACTCGAGTGCTGAGTGCTGCGTGGGACTTGGAGAGACTTTGCAGAGAAAAGAGTCAAGAGAGACCCGGGAGGGGAGAGGGCCTGAGGCCAGAGATCTGCCCCTGTCCTGATCGGTGAGGGCGCCCCTACGCCCCGCTGCTGTTTAACATGCTGAGCTCAGCCTCAGTGACACAGGGAGATGACCGGCATGACCCTGGCCTGCCCCTAGCAGGGCTCAGAGACAGCCTCCTAACCACTGTTAGAGGAGCGTGACTGGAACCGCGGTCATGACGACCACAGCGACCGTGGTCTCTTCCAGAGTCATGAGGCTCCTCTGAGAGACAGATCTGGCTGTAATGAAGAATAATGACTAGGCTGACCGCACTTCACCTGCAAAGGTGTCTCGCAGGAAGCTAGAAGGCTTCTTCTCAGTTTCTGAGCGCTAGCGTTTTCCTGGAAATGACCACAGAAAATGACCACAGAAAAACTACTTCAAACTTTCAATTACAGCACAACACTACTCCATCTCTTCAGCTCAACCCAACTGATTATTGGGACTGACTTTATCTAAGGTCATCCTTTTAAATTCCTCCCTCAGAACATACTAACTGAGGGGAAATCCATTAGTGTCACCAATGATATTATTTACAGTATTTACACTAATTTTATCATTAACCACAATGTTACCCACATTGTTCTGAACATACAACCAATAATTGCACTGTAACACTTCAGAGGATGACATATCATCCATCATTATCATTTACTGAAGTGGTTCACATTAAGTACTTTGCTCAGAGTTAGAACAGCAGTGCCCCACCTGGGAATTGAACCGACAACCT
Source organism: Megalops cyprinoides (assembly GCF_013368585.1). NCBI lineage: Eukaryota > Metazoa > Chordata > Actinopteri > Elopiformes > Megalopidae > Megalops > Megalops cyprinoides. The sequence continues at coordinate 22,937,361 of NC_050604.1, forward strand.
TGGGATTACAAGGCCTTCTCTTTGGTGGTGTTGAAAATGATGCTGGTGGTGAAGATGAGCCTAATAATGATTATAATGAGGACGAGCAGGAGTCAAGATACCTCACGTATTATTACAGAATACTGATTTGATGAAAACACTCGAGTGCGTGAAAGTATCTGGACGATAGAGCTTTCTTTGAATTAATCTGTCTCACCACTCTATTATACCATCTTTAACCCACAGTCTGAATGAAATAGCCTTTATAATTAAGGCTATTTATGAGTGTGAGTTTCCATAGGAGTGGCCCCCATCCTTCCGGAAGGCTCATTTCTGCAGCTGACAGCTATTTCAGTGGTTTCCGATTCCAACATGTTCTCCTCTAAGCGTTTCTGCTCCTCTATACGGAATCCCAGGCTCTGTAAAAAGGAGACAGGCCTGGAATGAGCTGAATTAACACCTTTATCACCAGCAGCAGACGTACCAGCGCAGCCTCCAGGATTGGAAATGATAATACGGGTCTGAATATGAATTTCAACAGCAATCATTCTGCGGCAGGAGAAACGGCTAATTGTTCATTTGTAAGCCTCTTCACGGCATTATTAAGCTTGCTCAGCGCTAAACGTTATATCACATTCTGCAGCACTTAACGTTCTTGGAAAATGCTGGAAATTAGGTTTGAAAATCTGGCCATTCTCTAAGTGTTGTTTCTGCATAAGCTCATGGCAGAAAGGATTATTCAATTATGTTCATATGAGCAAAAATGTCATTGTTTCAAGATGACCTGAATATGTCAGAGGAATTTGAAGTTGTGAAATATTTCTCAAGCACTACAGAAACATACAAATTATCAGTAGTTGTCAGGGGCCATTTTTATCGGAATAGCTTATGCACTGCAATGGTCAAATATATTTACATTTTTTTTAAGTGCCTGGAGATTTAAGGAGCCTATCATATTGTATGTGAATACGGCCAAATCTTTAGAAATAGGAAAGCCTCTGTTAAATGAAGCATAAATCTGACATTCACATTTAATTAGTGCAACCTTTCTGAGCAATACTGATATGATAAGCACATGGTCCATGAATGGCCAAAAGATGAATATCAGATCCCACCAGGACATGTGCCCTTTATTTCTCCTCTTCATTGTGTGAAAGCAGAGAAGTTGTAGTTTTCCTCCTCTACAATGGGAGCAGTGAGCATGTGCAAGTTAAGCCACGGTTTGGTCATGTGACCAGCCGTGAGCAGGGTTCCAGCGCCTCTCTGCCCTCTCCTGCTATCCCAATGTGCCGCCTGTAACTGAGCGTTATTCTTTATCTACCTGCGCCCGCCGTGAATCTGGGAATCCATCTTCTTGAGTTTTCATTCCTGGCACCTAATGGCCCGTCCCCTGCATAGGCGGTGGATACATTACAGCGTGGCTCCAATCCGCTCCTAGCCCTTCCCACCATCACAGAGCCTAATATAGATATCATTTTATTCCAGGGACGCACATGTCAGTTATATTCACCTCTGGGCCCTTTTTCCCTGCAGACCGAGAGGCAATTGAAATTCAACAGCTCACCACCCGGAGGAGGGCTTGAACCGAGCGTGCAAAACCATCAAATGCCCAGAGGAGGCGCTGTCACCAGAGGCCTGACGCTCAGTTATTCATTTCCACCATGCAACGCATTTTCACCTGCAGAGCTGCAAAGTCGTTGGCGGGCAGAGCGTGTTGGCATTCACCGTACTTCACCAGCTCGCAGTGACAGCACCATGAATAATCATTTTAAGAAATATGTGGACAGTACAATCCATTATGCGTTCTGCATTCTCATAACCTGAGCCGGCCACAGAGGGTGCATGGAGACTGAGCTGTTTGTCTGGTAAAAAAACAGAAGCTCAGTTTTACTCTATGCTTATTGAATTGAAGATCAATGATCTCCTTATCCTTAAAATAATATCATTATGTTCAAATTGTCACTGCATGTCACAGCATTGATTGCTTATTTCTCTGTCTTGCTCTGGTGTTGCAAAATCACACAGATCATTCCTGATTATATCACAATTATGAGTCATATGTAAGAGTCAAAAGAATCAGCGAATATTCTAAGTAAATTGCTCAGCAATGGTATTTTTGCGAATGGTTTAGGGTTGCAGACTGCTGCCATGTCCAGTGGGATGAAATTAAGTGGCTACACAGTCTAGGCTTACATTTGAGTCTGTCTTGCACAGCTGCATTGCCACAGACAGGGGAAGGTCAGAACACACTGGAGCTGACACATTGAGGTGTTTTAGGACACTCATCGTTCTTTCCTGCTCAAAAACTGCTCACAAGACCGGTGTCTTAAGCAACTCAAAATTTATTTTGATGATGTCATTAGTCATTTTTATGATTCTGTCAGCGATATGCATTGTCCCAAAATGGAATTATACACCCATCCCACTGTCATAACACAAGGTGCTCTTAAACCTTATGCAGCAAGGTCTGACACATTGATTGGAGCATAAAATTCATTGGATCGGGCTTATCACGCCTTTCGATATTTCACTAGCCCCCCTCCACCCCACCCTACCCCCCGGGAGACCCAAGGCTATTGTTCATTTACAATAAATTTGTTCCATCTTTATGGGTTTTAGTGATGATTTTTTTATGGGCTGTTAAGGTGAAACTGCTTCGGGATTCTAACACACTTCACATGACCCCCAAGTGGAAGTTCAGCCGCTCAAACACGGAGCATAACTCTGCCCATTTAAGGCTGTGTGAATGAGACCCCATAAAGAGCAGAAGGCAGACTGAACACAGTGACAGGGAGATGGAGAAAAAAGCAGGGGGCCACATAAACACATTAACGAGTATGTTTATCTCTCTATTTACCTTGCAGGAAATTAGCGGGAAGGACACCGAGCTCAGTCTGTCACAAATTAAGAGGATATTAAATGTAGGGACGGATGGTGCACAACAAGTCTCTCTCTCTCTTTCAGTCCCTCTCAGGTCTTTCTCTGTTTCTTTTTCTCCCTTTTTTCTGTCTCTTTTCTCTCTGTCTGTATGTCTTTCTGTCTTTACATTACATTATTATCATTTAGCAGATGCTCTTACCCAGAGCAACTTACATAGCTTACAGTTTTACATGTTATCCATTTATACAGCTGGATGTTTATTGAGGCCAGTCTGGGTGAAGTACCTTGCCCAAGTGTACAGCAGCAGTGCCCCTGCAGGCAATCAAACCAGCAACCTTTTGGTTACGAGCCCTGCTCCTTACCACTGTGCTACACAGCCTCTTCAATTTCAGACCTAATGCTGGGAGACCGTGAGTGTTTTGTGTCCCCCTGAGATCATATGAAATCGATGCTTCAATCAATGTTTCCAGACCCTGAACTTGCTTGCATTTCTTTCTTTTTAATAAGGCATTTTCAAGGGGCTTGAAATGTATATAGTTTTGCCTATAAATTCTGAAGCACAACATATATTTTAGAAAATACACTCTACCTGGTGAATAATGAGTGCATTTGATGTCCTTGGGAGGATACATGGGCGTGTGTGGATGGGAAGGGTATTGGAGAAGTAGTGAATTTTCATCCCTCCTGCACCACCAAGCTGAGTCTTGAGTAAATATGGCTTCCATTGATCTGATGAAATCACGGGTCTACATCTCCTGGAAAATAAGATTTGCTTGCGGAGTGGGTCTGTTTCCAAGCAGTTCATCACAGGCTTCTGACTGGCAAAGCTCTGCTTAGATATAATTCATCCGATATACTTACACCATTGTCATCTTATTATATGTAAGGAGGGCAATCTAGAAGCAGAGCTGAATGCATCACCAGGGTTTGGTAGCATGGCACCTCCTACTTGGTGGTATAAATCATGCACATGTAAATGAAAAACTTCTTTTTACTTTTTACTTTTTGGTAATAGGAGGATTTGTGCAGCTTCTTTGGCTTCAATCAACATTCTTTATGTTCATGTACAGCTTAGAGTATTTGTTCCACATATAATTACTGCATTATTGCCATTTTAGTAGATGCTCCTATCCAGAGAGACATACATAGGCTAGAATTTTTACATGTTATCCATTTGTACAGCTGGATATTTACTGAGTCAATTATGTGTTAAGAATCTTGCCCAAGTGTGGAACAGCAGTGCCTCAGAGGGGAAGTGAACCAGCAACCTCTTGCTTATGAGCCCTGGTCCTTACCGCTATGCTACACTGCTGCCCCATATGGTTTTTCTATGGCTTAATATCATGTAATATAAGCTAAAGTTTTTATTAACATTTATGAACACTTTTCTGCACAGAGGATTTCATTAAGCATCCAGTCCTGAAGCAGGTTTCACAGCAGGTCCAGACACCCCCTCATCAGCCAATCAAATGAAGTATTGTAAAATCAAATATGGATGACCAATCTAGACATATATAAAACAGGCTTAAATGCTGCACTTTAGTGAATGTCTCTGGTCTTCTTATGAAAATATTAACAAATGTAACAATGTCCTTTATGCTGATTGAATAAGCATTATAAAAAGTGTCCTTGAATAAAGTACAAATGAAAAAAGTCTTTGACCGAGAGAGGCGAGTACAAAACTGATCAATGATTTCAGAATTTCACATCATGGTTTTCATGTTTAATTTATCCCTGGGTTATTGGAAAAATGATTATCCATTACTGTGCCAGTTTGTGTCTTAAATCTCACCTCATCACTTTCAAAACTTTCTTTCTTTCAATATCTGATTAAAAGCAGCAGTGAGATAGTGACAGCCTCGTCAGGTTGATTGACAGTTTGGAGGTTTGAGGGCAGGGTTTGATTGAGGACTTGTCTTGGTTAAAAACAGGCCTGCAGATATTTTCCTGATTGCAGTCGGACCTGTGAGTTATTTTCACCAGCCTCTGAAGAGCGGTTCAGAGTGACGCTGTTATCACAGTGCTGGCAGGCTACTGCAGTATTGATCTAAATGGCAACTTTCAGGTTCATCAATATCCGTTCATTTTCTGTGGTGGACTCATGATCAAAATATGCCAATGATTAATATTTAGTTGCAGTTATTTAGTTTTGAAGGCTTTAAATCTAAAGAGCATTAGGAAATGAACAATTTCACATGTTAGGCAGGTAGGGCACCTATATAGATAGGAAGAATTCAATAAACCTAATAGTTATATTATGTTTCATCTGTATAGAGCGCTAGGAAGCATCAATGCAAACTTTTTACTAAAATAATGAAGATTTGGTTTTCTTTTCACTGACAGCACAATCATTACTCAAGAAAGGATTATCAAATATTACAAACACATAACAATTGTTCATGTAATAGAACATTATTTAAGAGAATAACTTGGCTGTGGCAGCTCATTAGGGCCACAGTAAAATAATATTTTTCGAGTTACATATTTCATGGTTACCGGACCATAACCGCTTAAGCAACATCAAATCCAGGACTATTAATCAACTCATGAATCCCAGATAATGAGCCCGAAAAATATAATTTGGCAATGGATTTAATGAGTGGCCGACAGTCCTGCTTTGAAGAAGCTTACGCATGTATCAATCAGTCTCTATTCCCACTTCGAAGAACTGTTTAATGAACAAAGGTCTTTCCTTTGGTTTTCACCTGATGATGTGTGGATGAAAAAAAGTTACATTTCAGTATAAATGCAACTTATTTTACTTCATTAAAGTCAGTTTAATTAATGTGTTAAGATACTAAGCTCCACTAAAAACCATTAGGTCAGCTGTCAAGGGGATGGTTAAAGTGTACATTAGCCTGTAGCAGGTGGTCCAGATGCATTATGGGTCATGTGGAAAAGGGATTCAGTATATCATATGCAGTCAAACACATTCTTCAAAAAAATGTGTTTTGCAAAGTTGAACCCTACAGTAAAAAAAATGAATGAATCACAATGACACTGATGACTCTGGCACCAACACAGAGTTTTATTCAGAAACAGCAACAGATGCTTATAGTTTAGAATGTTTGCTGCAAGAGAAGCAAACCTTGGTCTCGAAAGCATTATCCATCAACAATACGTTTTGTGAATCCAGCACTTGGTTTATGACAGAGCTGATTCTTGCTGATAACGGACATGGAGCTGTTGGCTGAGTGAGATCATACCTGCAAACCATCTTGTCTTCTATTACATGACTGATTCACAGTGATGTCAGACGACCACGGCTCACAGTGTCTTTGACTGAAATGCATTAGCGTGCTTATCAATCCATGATCTAAAGCCTTCTTTCAGCAGACACATTTTTAAACGATTTTCAGATGAATGCCCACCCGCCATACTGCATAATTAACCTGAAGGGTGGCATTTATCTTCTGGCATCTCAATTAAAAATAGCTCATTGTACAGCACATTATGTCTTCCTCGTAAGGTGTGAACCTGGCGTGAAAACAGAAGCTCTGCATCACAGGCCCTGCTCTTTGGTTTAGTCAGAATGAATCGTATGGAAAGAAATGGATCATCCCTATTTTTATGCAGTGAAAGTCATGCGTGACTATTCACGGCAGGACAAAATGCGTCTTTATCTCATCTTAAAGATGGGTATTTTCTGGTTTCTTCGGAGAGACAAGAGTTTCACAAATCACCTGCACACAATACTGTATGGGATGCAGGTGCATTCGATTGTCAAACAGTTCGTGTGATCAATGCATTAAAATTGTCATATTTCTGCAGTCTGATCAAACAATTATTCTTGTTCCTTTACTGCAAAAAAACTCTAATTATTGTTATAACTCCTTTTCACCTCGTCACAATGTCAAAGAAAAGAACTGTTTAGCATAAGAGAAATGATCACACTACACTGAGAATATGGTAATAATCATTGATCCAATATATTTGATGGAATCAAATGGGGGTTACATTCAAACAGATCATAAACTACAGGCAGGTAATCTCAAAGAATACTCATTTAACACTTAAAGACATTTATTTTTATCTTCAATGCAATAATTTTCATAAACGGGAAGTCATTAACGGTCTTCATAAATCCGGATTAGAATGGCAGAATATTCATTACTGATTCCCCGGCTCCATTCTTGTAACCTAACTTTTCTGTCTATCTCCCTAATCAAAGCAGATAGCTGGACACAGTAGCTTCGTGGACTGTCTGAAACCATTATAAACCCCTTTATGCTCTGACTTCAAATGGAATTAAATCAGAAATGATTTCATCTTCAATAAAACCACAGCTCAGACTATTAGAATAATAGCACATTAAATTGATCTTGAACATAATTTGTGGTGCTTCCCTGGGTCATTTAATGCCTTTTAGAGAAAGCTGGCAGTTGTCACTCTTAAATCCACCGCATGAATGGATGCCAAGATGTGACCTTTAATGCCTTATCTTTCTTGTGAGATAACCTGCCTCCACAAAGCGGAAGGAATAAATCGTGGATATTAAATTGGTTTCAATACAAGTTCTGAAATAAATCAGGGAAATGTTTTTATCACGTTTATCAAAGGGGAAAAAAGCACTATTTCTCAGAAGTGGAATAGATTTAGTCAGTTTTTTTGTTTTTGTTTTGTTTTGTGTTTTTCTGCACTCGGATGCCTCAGTGATTTATGGGCACTCCCTGCATGGGCCGTTGCCGATCGATGGTTGACCGCCGGTCGCATGGGAGGTTAACAGGGTTCTTGTTCGATGTGCTAATTTAACATCAGCCGCGGTGCTTGCCTGCTTCCATCTACGTTGTGGAATTAACCTGTTCATTATTGAAAGGGTAGAGTGTTTTTTCTATCCCCGTGCAGCAGCTGGCCTTTTTCTAATGGAGAAAAGAAGCTTTGATTCTCAGACTTGTGCTCCCAAAGGCAACTGTTTGCTTGCCCATTTAGAATGGGATTGGTGTGAGCCTGTACAGGGAGAAGGTCATTGGTGCTGGTTGAAATGGTGTTCTCCTGTGGATCAGTGACAGACTTTGACAGACAGTGAAAGGCTGCATCGTCATACCGCTTAGCAGCACTACTCTCTGGATGGATGAGTGTGGAAATGCTTAGCATTCAGAGGTCACTCCCACTGAGATTACTTTCCAGAGAAAAAAGAAAATGCACATACACGTGTTGATTCACCAGTTCTGCATGTTGCGTAAACATTAAAATTTAAAATTCATTAAATATATATATTTCTCTTTTTTTTTGCATTTTGAAAACTACTTTCCAAAGTTCTTCTGCCTTCAAAGTCAAATTGCTTTTAAGCAAGTTTAACATTCCAGGCACATCGAAAAGGCACGCCACAGGTTTTGACGGATGTGCGGGACCATAATGATTTTGACGAAGTGGGGCCATTACGAGGCACTAGATTAAGGCGAAATAATTTCGCGAATTATTTTTAGATGTGGGAGCTTGATGAGATATATCGGCTGGCGAGCAGATGAGGGTTGTTTTTTGAACACTGAGGCACAGATGGTGCTCTCATCTGAAATCCTGTTGAGTTCCAAAGGCTAAAAACATGATACAGCTCCCTCCGACAAACTCCACCAGCCTTCTGGGATTAACCACAGGTGTTTATTATTGATAAAAATACAACAAAGTAATGAAGAACCAAGCTATGTATTTTTTTTTCGTCTTTGCAAGGCATATATCATTACCCTGTGCTTGTGAATTTAACACCCCTGTATCACAAAGGTGCAGGCTTGCTATTTCATGGTGTGATAGTACTGACCTTTTCCCTGTTGGACATGAGCTATTAACACTACTATGAGTCAAGTTACATTTCTCTATGCCTCTTCACCTGCTCTCACCTCTACATGCTGGAGCTATAGCAAATGTCTTCCAACTAATTAAATAGAGAAAAAATCATATGACTCCTGGTTACACATGACGAAAAAGAAAAGGGAATCATTTTTTTTTTACATTTTTACATGCACATGGCAAACAGCTTTTTCTGGATCTACTGTGTATGGGGCTGAATGAGTTTAATTGTGCGTAGACAAAAATACAACATAACAGCATGATTCACTTGGTAATTAGTAAGAGTGTGTTGATCTCACTGTTGTTGTAGTTGTGTCATATCGGTTATGTATGCCAACAATGTTGGGTATAGTCATAGTCAAGTTAGAAACACTGGAAGTACAGAAAAATGTAATTGATTTCTGGCTGTCATTGTCAGGGGGCATTGAGTAAATTATTATTCTTTGTCTGTGACTTATGAATATACTATGAATTGATCTATTATGCAATGTTTTCCCTGTAATTGCTGTACCATAAATTTCTGGCAAGAGATGGGTTACCTGAATTTGTTTCTGCTAGATGCTCAAGTTCAACTGTCATTTTTTTATTGTCTATAGTCATTAAAATATGAATATGTATCAAATTTTGGATGCCTTTTTTCGAGCTAATTACACTTTAGAAGCTTTAAAACAATAATAACTAAGAGATCAACAAAACAAACTATCTCAATTATGGAAAGCAAATAACCCATTAATTCAAGCACAGCCCTTAGGCAAATACACCAAACTCTAACATGAACTTGATTTCCTTTGCATTCTAAACCAATGTATTGGTCCAATTTTGAATACAGACCTATTCACCAGGTGTCAACACAATGAAACATCAAATTTAGAGCACTATTCAATCCTCCTGCTTTCAGCTGTGTCACTGAATTCAGAATTGTGGCTGATCAAATGTGTTGCCCCATGGAAACAAATGATTTCAATCACCCCATACGGATCCGCTTGAGACTTTTCCTGGTCTTCTCTACTAACCAGAGCCCTTGTGTACACTTCACAATATCAATGTCGGAGCCCAGCAGTGAGCACTGAACTGGTAATGTCATTTACATGCAGGAATAAAGGGAGGCTGACAAGGGGTATCACTCTAAAAACCAGCGCACTTCATTTACGACCTATCCCGAATGGTGAACTCTAGTAAATGACTGGTTCTCAAAAAGATTCTGCTTGTCAGATTACAGACTATGAGACGCTGCTAGCCAATAACAAGCACGTTCGGGAATCTTGGTTTGTTTGAGCTGATGATTTGGCATGAGCAGCTTGTGTCTTTTCGGACAGTCAGCTATGTTTCATATTGGGACCGTTTAGACTGAATTGATTATAGTAAGAATTAAAATTTAGAAATTAACAGCTTCGGTTATTGTTTTTAAATATTATAAGATGCCCTTAACCAATCCTGAAATCATTTTGTGCATATGTCAATGGGAGCAGAGAGACTGCAGTTAAAATGAGAGGCGGGGCACTTTGGGGTTATTGAGCACGCCTGAAAAAGTTCAATAATGAGGGCTGATGGTATAGGGAAAAATAAAAGTCATGCTTTGTTCTTTGTTAGGGAGTTCACAGCGAGAGGAAGTGGCTGGGTAGCAAGCTGGAGAATTACACGTTTTTAAACAGTGAAAATGAGCTACCTGGTAGGGGCGTGCATGGCAGTGGTAGCAGTCCTGTTGTAAGAGGAAGGAAAGGAGACGGGTTAGACAGCGGCAGTACCGGCTGGTGCAGGTGGCACCCGGGGTGGAGCATACCAGCAGGGTTTGGGAAAACCTCCCGTACAGGAAGGAACGTGCCCTGCCAAAGGGCTGAACCGCGTCAAAGTGTAATGCTCTGTGCACCAGCTGCTTCCCTTTCCTTCCAGTGTGCCGCTCCCGACAGCAGGGGGTAGAAGAAGATGAGAGAGGCTGCAGAAAGCGGAGAGGCGGGATGGTGAGGAAAGGATGGTGGACCCTCGGGCGAAATTGCAGTGTGGTGTCAGGAAATTCTTTTTTTTAAATTTTGGGGTGTAGATAGGTCTAGCAGAGGGGAACGGGCTGATGCTATACCCCATCCCTTATTTTTTCCAATGGGGTGATTGTGTGGTGCTGTGTGGTCATGCACAGGCTGCCTGGTTGCTGTACCTTGCCCTACCAGCAGGGGCAGTAAAAGGGAGAGCCACGTGGAGGGCAGGTGTGTGTTCAAGGGGAGCTTACAGTGTGAGTAAACCTAGTTTGCGATGCACGGCTAAAGTGTGTTATTGGGAAAAATGAGTGATAGGAGAGATAGGACAGGACACTAGTGTCGTGGGTTTGTGGAGAAACCTGCGGTGACACGCAACCCATTATTGTTTGATACACACGCACACACACATGCATATCCCTGATGGTGGAACATTTTAACACAATGAGAATATGGCTTTATTTTCACTGTATAGAATCCCAGCTGTGATTCTGACTGCATTTTACGAAAAAGATACCACACAACATGGTAAGATGGCCCAACAGTTATACTGTTGTCATGACAAAATATGCACTATTACAAAAATACATAATTATTCCCTGCATGACAATTGATTTTATGCACTGATTTAAGAGAGATGACAAAGATTTTATGCATTTCAAGCCGAAGAAAAAACATAAAGAAGAAAAAATAGAATTTTTGCTGTCTTAGGCAACCATCTAGCTAATGTTCCACATAGCTAGTTACCTGCATTTCAAGCCATGTACACAGCACACAGGAAGAGGTGAATTCGGTTATCTGATCAGAAGCTCCACCAGCATTCATCTGAAACCTTGTTTCTACTGTGCAAGCCTCTGCCCCGCCTCTTTGCGTTCCCAATCTATAACATCCCTATTCCTAAACCTTGGGTGTACAGCTAGCTACATTCAATCCAATCACCATGCATCACTATACCCAACTACTGCGAGCCTCTATTGTCAAGCTTAATTTAAGCAATTCCACCATATCGTTGAATTTTTCCCTCTCTTTGTAAGAGAGCACACTGCCCTTAAAGCAAATCATTAATTCATTTTCAAATATGATGGACAAATCGGCACACTTAAGATCTGTGCTTTCGAGAGATCTCTTATCCTGCATTACTTACGATCTGATTAAAAGGATAATAAAATCCTGTAAACTGCTGTAGGGATGATTGCTGTTTGTGAAGTCACGCAATATTTCAGCTGATTTATGATTTTGGTGGATTATTAGTCAACTTAATTTAAATCGATATCATTTTTATGATGGTTGTAAATGCAACCCTTTTGGCAGAAGGGAGTGTGAAATTCCTCATTTCCTGCATCTAGTGGCTTATTTGACTAGGAGTAAAACATTAATGTCTGTAATATAAGCTTCTTTATGGCCCTGATGAATATGTAGCCTATTTCAAGGTTTTCAAACCACACTGTTAGCATGAATACATTATTATTTCTTCTGATCTTTTAATTCAGTTCAATTCAATTCATTTTTATTTGTATAAGTTGTCACAAAGCAGCTTTACATTGTTCCCAGGCCTGAGACCCCCTGAGAGCAAGCCTAAGGCAACAGTGGCAAGGAAAAACTCCCTATCAGGAAGAAACCTTGAGCAGAACCGGGCTCAGAGGGGGGGCCCATCTGCTTCTGGCCGGCACTGGGCAGATAGAGTTAAGGACAAGTTATGCAATGTACTTTTACGATTTACATTTACGATTGATAGACAATAGTAGTTAACAGCAGAGTGATTATCAGAATGTCTCCTAGGATGTCCGGTTCTTGGAATGCAGTTGGCTTTATATTCAGATGGACAAATGGGTGTTGCTGATGCTTTTTGAGTGCATCAGACCCTGGAGTTGAAGTCCTTCAAAACAGAGACAATTTTCAAATAAGAAGTAAAACGCGATTTGTGAAATCTGAAAATGTAAACTTTTGAGATCACTTTAATATAAGCAATATGCATGATGGTGCTGATGATGTATCACTAATGAATAATAATTTGGGTATGTTTTTTTTTAAAGAAAAATAAAGATCTGTTAGTTGTTTTTTCTAAACCAAGAATCCCACTCAATGTGAGCATTTGGCTAGCTGTGGAAACCTGCATAAAGTCCATTTTTGTGTGCCTCTGTAGAGCCAGTCAACTGCTTCCAACATGCAGCAGGTTGGATGTTGACAAGAATACTGAAATATCTGTACATTTCTCCAGATTTTGCTCTGTTGCTGTATGTCCTTAAAGATAATATTCTTAAATGCATAATTAATGACATTAAGGGATATATTTAAGATTAAGCTCCAGTTTACGTCATCGGTGTTGGGGTGAGACTACGAAGCATTCAGCTTCAATTTCAGACTTCAGACTTTATTTTGTTCAGTTTTCTCCAGTTGTGGTAAAAAAATAAATAAATAAATAAAAATGATAAAAAACAGGCATTAGATGTGTGAGTGACCTTTTGAAACTAGCAAGTTGCTAGTGACTGTAAGTGCATTTGGTTATGACATACAACATTTGTTAAGCTATGCTTCTGTACATCTGTTCAGATAGGGAGAGGTGAGATGTTTCCTGATGTGATAATAGTTCATTTCTTTACAGTGCAGATTAGATAAAGTGCGGCTAACCCTTCATTCAGGTACCTAGCTATGTGAAACATTAGCTAGATGGTGATCTAACACAGTAAGCATTACATTTTTTTTTACACACACACACACACACACACACACACACACACACACACACACACACACAAACACATGCACAGACGCACAGACACACACACACACACACACACACACACACACACACACACACACACACACACACACACACACACAACCTTGTGAGGAAGAAGGCAAGTAAACTGTTCAGCATCCTACAAGATATTTCATTGTTAGGTCTCAAAACAAGCTACATGTCAGCTGGGGCCTCATCCATCTGACAGCAGAGGCAGGAAACAGTGGTGAGATCCAGCATCAAGCTCCTCTGATGTCACAAACAGCCCCATTTGAGACTGGAAACTTGCCAGTCATAAAATCATTCATACAAATGGCAAAAAAAAAAAAAAATGAAACACCACCCACATTGAAGCAGAATTGCTAAACAGCTGAGAATGTAGATGTTTCACCAGATGTGACAGTTGCTAAAGAAAGGAATTATGAATAAGGTCGTCTCGGTTCTTAGGGGTGGATTGAGGCAGATCATCCCAGAGAGAGTTGTGGTTTAGATTATATGAGCTAACGCCTGACAGATCTGGGGGTCAGTCGTGATTCACTCCGGGATGGCTGACTTAAGTATACCGCCTCGCGAGGGGACAGTTCAAAGTCAGTGTCCATCATTTTTATTGGATGTTCCGGAGTTTCAAAAGACTTAATAAAGAAGCATTATTTTACTTTAATTCCTTTGCCTTCTTTTCAGAGGGAAAGAATTGTTACCTCTCAGTTTCCTCGGATATGCCAAGAACAAATAAAATGTTCACCTAAGCCAAAGATCAGCGGATAGATTTTTATTCAAATATCACCATGAAACACCAAAAAAGGGCTAACAAAAGAAAAATATTCATTACGCTGTACGTAACAACTCTAAGGAACAATACTAGGATTAACAGTCTTTGTTAGGTTAATAATTATGAATCTAACAGTATGTGTATCTGAATAAACAAAACAATCCTTATCCCATGTGGAGCAGCAGTGTAGCACAGTGGTAAGGAGCAAGGATGGTAACCAAAAGGTTGCTGGTTTGATTACCCACTGGGGCACTGCTGGTGCATCTTTGGGCAGGGTGCTTAACCCACAACTGCCTCAGTAAATATCCAGCTGTATGAAGGGATAACATTGTAAAAACTGTAACCTACGCAAGTCGCTCTGGATAAGAGTGTCTGCTAGATCACAATGTAACGTAATGTAGCGTGACTGCGCAGACATACATTACAATATAAAAGTGTGCCAAAGTTGTGGTACGAGTCCATGGCCCAGCTCAGAGTCAGAGACAGAGACAGCTTATCCTGTGAGACCTGACATCCAGTCAGGCTCATTAAAGCCCTGGACATTAGAGTGGCTTTTTGCTGGCATTTTCTGTTTCCCGTCTCCCTTTAATAAAGTGAGTTATTTACTGCATGTATTGCATGTCTTGTATGTACAGTACCAGCCAAACCTTTGGACACACCTCATTAAGATAGTGTGAAACATGCATTCAAAGGCATTTTGATGTAAAGTTTTATGCTTAAATGCTTGAAATTTGTTTCCTAGAAAAATATAATTACTGAAATTGATGCCTGTGTATGAATTTATTTCCAAAATAAATAAATAAATAAATAAATAATAAAAATAATTTTTGGCCACTTTGAAGATACTTTTGATTTACCACTTTTAAATCACTGCATTGTCACTGCATAATTCCATTTGTGTTATTTCATAGTTTTTATGTCTTTATTATCATTCTAAAATTTGGAAAATAGTAAAAATGAAGAAAAATCCTTTTTTATGAGTAGCTGTTTCCGAACTTTTGTCTGGCACATATAGTTAAAATTGATAGGAGGGGATCATTGGCACACAGTTGAAAGAGCCTGTTCATGAGCTGAGTGAGAGAGGACTTCAAGAGGTGGCTGTCTGAGGGAAGCCCCAGGTCATCAAAGCCAGCAGAGGCCTGTCCGTATGGTCAGTTTCTTTTGTACATGGGTTGTGCATGCTTTCTCTCTCAAACACACATGCAGAAACACCCACACACACACACCCCCACACGCGCACGCGCACACCCACACCCACACCCCCACATGCGCACGCGCACACACACACACACACACACACACAATCTACACACACAGACACACACACGCAATATACACACACAGACACACACACATACATACACACACACACACCTACGCTCTTGTTTGTTGCTGCACACTGAGTTAAAGCTCAGGCACCTTTGAACTAATTAAATAATTATGTGGTCCTGTTTTTGTGCAAACATTTCTTAGCCAGCTCCAGAATAAATATAAAGACACAAACTAAAAAAACAAATAGATAAAGGGTGAACATTGTAAGTATCTGAAGAGACATACACACAGACGGTGACGGCAGCACGGGGCTGTCCTGGGTGAGTCACAGTGCTGCTCCGCTGTGCCTCTGGGTCAGGAGTTTGGGACCGGCACATGAAAGGAACCCGTTTGGCATCAGAAAGCCAATGTGTGGGGACAGAAACAGAGAGGTAGGGTTATGTGAGGCTACCTCTGACGGATCTGTTTATTGGAACTGTGAAATATGAGCAGGTTAACAGCTCTTTAATAGTGTGTTCGGTCTGCGCTGGGAAATACGCAGGGCGGTCCCCTCTCCTTCAGCAAAACACAAATCTGATCACCTCTCCTTCAGACTCTCTTTCCTGACGGGTAGTCAAAGCTGATCAGAGCAGACGGGGCAGAAACCTCCAGGGGAGCCTCACAAATCACATGGGCAGGGCCGAAATGTCAGGACTCGGATTAGTGCTTCCTGCCTGATTTTATCTCAGGGAAGCGGTCAGCCTGAGGTGTGAGCAAATATGCAGGCAGAACAAACAAGTGTGTCATTAAAAATGATTAATTGATGATCGGGGATCAGTTTTGGAATGCTTAGGAACCTGTGTACGGTGAGAGAGGTGGTGGAAAACTCCCACTCCTGAATGTGTCACCTCAGTGATGAGGTCATTCAGTAGCAGGTGTTTCTGTTTATATTTCGTTGGCAGGCTGTTGTCCCCCGCTGTGTTTATCACATTCTTAGTTATGCGCCATTCTCCCTTTGATTTTTTCAGTCTCATTCAGTCTGGTCCCATAAAGAGACAGACGATGTAATGATATCTGAATGAGCGAAAGTAAATGTTTCTTTCAATTTGCTGAGAAATGACAAGGAGTAGGCAGATGCAGTTATTGCAATAAGCTTGTGTGTCATGCTGAAAAGCTCCATTATTGTTATCTATATCTGAGGCAGACAATGTGGGAATCAGTGAAGGATGCACCAAATGATTTGAACAGAATTACCGCCTGAGAATAAAAAAGTCATTTCCTGCACAAAGAGCGCAAGGAATCTATTGTCATGGGAACCTGAGAAAGAGGGAAGAGAAAAGGGCATTTTTCCAGATTAGACTTGTAGTTCCTGTCACAAGCCATAAAAGGTCTATGCAGCGAGACAGGATTTGGTGTGGCACATGGATAGCCTTTAGTTTTAAGCAGTAATAGGTTGTGAGTTTGTAGCAATCGTGATCGTAATTATGTTGGCTGCTAAAAGAACAATTTTCTACAGATCGAACGCTCTTCCAGCTGAGCTTTCCTTTCGCGTTCACAGCGGTTCACTCATTCTGTTCAGGACTTAGATGAGCCTCTTTTAATGGGTAAGATCCCTTATTTTCATTTTATTGTTACAGGGTTATAAAACTCGTACTGTTCTTGTCGCTTGCTGTACAGCCTGTCCAGGTCTGTTTTTTCACGATGACATGAGAGCAGTACAACAGAGCTGACAAAGGTTTTGCGCTTTCTGCCACAAGCAAAGACCGATTACCTATTTGGGTCTTTGTCGCTTGCGGTGTATGTCACTCCTCAGACCAGCATTGTCACCAGCCACTTCTCCTCGGTGCTGTTTGGCGTCACACAATGACTATTTCATCTCCACCTGCCACTTTGCCCTTAGTGCTGATTGGTCAAATAGAAAGACCATGTCATCACCATTAGCCTCTCCTCTTAAGTGCTAATTGGCCTAACACAAACACTGTGTAATTCCCCGGAGACAATTTCACTTGACGAGTAGTGAGTGCATCACAGAGATGGAAAGATAATATACTTGTGGGGCACCGCGTCACATTATTATAATTTAGAACTGTTTCAGCTTTCAGCATATTGTCCATTGAATGAAAGGTACTTAATATTTCAGCCATTATGCAGTCTCTTGTATGTGTGTGTGTATATATATATATATATGTATTCATTTTGCTGTTTATTCTATAACTGTGATGGTTCAGGGATGGATATTAGAGTTTTTTGCCACTAGCTGGCTGGACCAGCATATTGAAAGTCTTGTTTGCCTTGCTGAAATACTTCCAGCACAGATCCCTTATCCTGCGTCACACAAAAAGTAGAAATTTGAAAGGGATATAATAAAAATCAATGATTTCATCAAGATTTGTATATGTTCATGTACGTATTTTGCTGCACCAACTCACAGATCAAAAGGAAAACATAGATGAAGAAAGTACATCTGTATGGTAATAGCAGTTGGTGTGGAACTCTTCCCCTCCTTAACTGAATTGTTTCTGGGGACATTTTAAGGTGGTTTCCTCCATCAATTCCCTGCTATGTTTCAACTCTACATTTCTATACATCAATAAAATGATTAATTCCCATATTTGTTATGTTGGCAGGATAACAATAATAAGTACAACATTTTGTTTTATAAGCATGTTGTTATTCTCAAACTGAGGTATAATTGAATTCCATTATATTTATTTTTTTCTCTTTATTGATGGATGATGTTTTTATTTTATGCTGACTACACTCATACAGCCAGGGGCTTTGGTGAATTTCTGTTCAAAACAAAATGGAAATATAATTCTCAAAAAAAAAAAAAAAACTCTTAAAAATAAACTTAAGTTCACATATCAGGCTGTGAACATTTTCACATTCATAGAAATACAAGTGAAATACAGGATTTTTAAAGTAAATCAAAGACTGAAAAAGGTTGTTTGTCAGCCTGAGTTACCCAATGCCTGGAATTGTCATTTGGGATCAAAATGTTAACATTAAATGCTCTGAAATGTTAACAACCCCTCTTTCGCTTCGGTTTCCATACATCAAGGGCAGTGTACATTGCAGGTACACATGTCATCACTTTGTGAAAAAAAAAGCATCGCTTTGAGGCTTATTGGTAGTTGGAACAATGATCAAAATATTAGAGTCATTGTAGTTTAAATAGAGGATAGAGCATTTATTGGACTTCCTGGATGATACATTTAAAATAACGTCTCTGGTACATGCTGGTGCTTCCTGCTCATCAATCAGAGTTTCCCAACATGCCCCTGTCGTTTTGTCCCCCAACATTGAGAATCACACACATCATGACTTTCTGTAACGGTGGCCATAACTCCTCTTTTCTTTACATGAGGTGAGGAGAGCCTCTTATATTTTATGGGTTTGCCCTGTGGTTCCTGTGCTGAGTTATGGCAGTAAAAAAACCACTGTACAAGGTGATACTCTTCACTGGGGAATGAAGGGGAAATTAGGCAGTCAGTCAAAGGATGCGCTGTGGAAATCACAGGCTGTAGAAATCACAGAAAATGATGAAAGGTCACAGTTCAGTACTTGCACAGTCCTTCCTAAATCATTGTTCAGTATAATGCTCCATTTAATAATGGAAGCTCAATAAAATACTCCACCATCACCAATGAAGAGAAGACTCATTCATGTGTATCTGACAGTGACACTTGACAAAAACTTGAATCTGGCATTTGAGATGACTAAATGTAGGGACACGTTTGAAAAAAAAAAACAGCATTAAAAGATAATCTGGAAAATCACATTAATGATTGGTTTATGTTTTGACTGTTAATAAAAAAAGGTTCATGTGAAAATGAGAAACTTACTTGAAAGGTGGTGTGTGATGCTCCGTTTGAAGTATGAATATCCATCATGCTCATATTGACCTAGTAGGACTAGTACTAGAATAACAACCTGTAGTAAGACTTGCCTTATTATTCCATATTATAGGAATTTGTAGTTGAACAAAGAAAGTTACTGATTTTTTGAGGAAACGACTCTGTGAGTGCTGTATTTCAAAGCTTTTTGTTAACCTTCATGCCATACAAGGTCTGAAATGGCCAGCTAAAGTTATAAAAAATAGAACACAGAACTCCCTTTTTACTTCTACTTGCTACTGATGTCATAATTAGGGTCCGGAATTTTTGTTTTCTCAATCACATGACTTGCAGGACTTTCAGCCTGTATTTCAGTGATTATCCTCCAGGCGTCCCCGTAGGCACTCCAATGTCAGCAATCTTGAATCAATCAGTACTGGCACAAGACTAATTAAGCAATTAGCGGCTAATTAAGGGGAGGTCATTGGTAGGGAACAGAAAATTGAGGCAGTTTTGGGTCAGGGAGGCGGAAATGAAACACAGACCCACGACTAACGTCACGAAGCATTTATTCAAGCAAGGCTGCAGCTGTATCCGCCTGGCACACTGCAGACTGACAGATGTAATTTGTTTCGCACTTGCACTTAGCATTTAAACCACATAGGAAAGTCAACAGGGCCAACTTAACCGAGGCAACTTACTGAGCTGCCATTGGTTGCCTCTCCGCTGTTTCGCTTGTAGGTTCTATTCTGGGCTTCTGGCAGCTTGCCTGGGTGCAGTGTATTCGCTGGCATGCCACCACAACTGCTCAGCTGACTCGCCTGCCACTGGTGAGAGCTGTTTTTTCAGGGGTTTTTACATTTACATTTATTCATTTGGCAGACGCTTTTATCCAAAGCGACTTACATAGGTTACAGTTCTTTATAATGTTATCCATTTATACAGCTGGATATTTACTGAGGCAACTGTGGGTTAAGTACCTTGCCCAAGGGCACAGCAGCAGTGTCCCAGCGGGGATCGAACCGGCAACCTTTCGGTTACGAGTCCTGCTCCTTAACCACTATGCTACACTGCCGCCACACGTTTTTAAGCTGTTTGTAGTTGTGATGCTGCTGCAGTTGCTCCTAGTGCACCAGCCCATTAGAGGACCTTTGCATTCTGTTTTTGTGATAAAAAAATGATTTCTTTGGTTCCAAATGGCATGACTGAGACTAAAACAACGCATTGAAAAAAGGTACCATCAGAAGCCACTCATTACATTATTGTCATTTAGCAGATGCTCTTATCCAGAGCAACTTACATAGGTTACAATTTTTACATGCTATCCATTTATACAGCTGGATATTTACCAAGGCAATTGTGAGTTAACTGCCTTGCCCAAGGATACAGCATCAGTGCCCCAGCAGGGAATTGGTTACGAGCCCTGCTCCTTACTACTATGCCATATTGCTGCCTATGTGTTCCCATTCATCTGTGTTCACACCTTTTGACTGTTATGCATCTGCTATGTTCCATGCCCGCCTTGTTCAGAAAACCCTGCATGCAACTGGTGGCAACCATCCGCTGAGACAGGTCTGTACAGTCCAGGGACAGCAGAGTTGCTTGTGACCCACTCGTCCCTTTTTGAAATGAGTATAACTCCTGCTGTGCAGTAACTGAGCAGCTGATTGCCTGGCCTTTTGCCAACATCATGGTGTCAGCCTAGAACATGGCTGACACCAGGCGTGCTGTATCTGTACGTGCGTGTGTGCGTGTGTGTGTGTGCGTGTGTGTGTGTGTGCACATATCAGCATATATGGCAGCAAGTACATATGAATATGTGTGTTTGAGGTATAACCTTTTGAGCATAGCAGTGCATTCTGTCATGAGCATCTCTTTTCCATGCTGATTTTAACAGGCAGATATTCTGTTCCCAGCAGAGGAGCTATTGGCTCTCCTCCCAGATGTGATCGTGTACTAGCTTACTGCTGTCCTTACACCTCATCCCTATGGCCCACACACCACCCCAGCTGCCCACAGGCCTCCTTCCCTGTCCACTTACTATGACCACTACACACTCACTCCCTCTGCCAGATTCCAGTTCCAGAGAAACCAGCAGTCGCACTACCACATGTAAAGCAAGTACGCAGTGGTTTCGGCTCATAGCATGTCAACCCCCCTCTTCCCTGCCCACGAGGAAATGTGTCAGCTCAGGAATCTGAACAGAGAATGGCAATATAAATTATCTTGATTTTATACATGTGAAAAAAAACGGAGGGACATTCCATTGTTTTGCAATGTTAAAAGATGGCAGGAGAAAACATGCTCAGAAATTTGAAAGTTGTAAAAACCTTGTCTTTTATTTTTAAGACACTGCAAACAATACTATTTGCAGAAATATTGATATAAAATAAATGCAAAATAAGCGGTTACAATTGAACAGATTCAGAAATAAATCAGTTCATATTTCTGTTATATTACTGAGAAAATAACTCCTTTCAATAATCGTCTTTGTTCTTACCGTAAACACGGTCAGCTGAGCTGAGAGAGACATGCATCTGAATACACAGCATCGATTAATAAGCAGATATTGCACCACTTTTGCATTTGCCTATAATGTCTTCAACACGTCGAAAGGAACATGTCTCCAGTAGACAGAAATACAAATGGGAAGCTTCTACGTGGAAAAATGACTTATGAGTTATTCAGCAGGGGATGAGGTAAGCTCATAAGGCTGTAATTTGCGGCTTTCAGGTTCAAGGGTTAAGGTACCGCTGTTCTGTTGGAAAACAATGCTGTGTCTGCTCTCACTGACCCTATATTCCGTACATCATTCTTACTGTCCCTTTCGTTACCCCTGCTAGATTGAATTTCAGTTGATTCCCTGAATTGGCTGAATTGAAATGGAACTGACCCCTCAGCTCTGTTGTAAACACAGGGGTCATCACAACAGATCAGTGAGTTTTGTATTAAGGCACGTGGGATGTTTTTTTCCCCCTGTGGTGAGAGGAAGCGCTGTCTGCGATTGGACGATCTGGTCATGCTTTCGATCCTCAACCCCTTTCAATCCTCGTGGAGTTGATTTGAAAGAGGTGAGTTACGCCAGAGCTATGGAGTCTCTGTACTTCATTCTAGAGATGGAGCGGGTCTGTCTGTCAGGTGGAAAATGCTGTTTTTCTCCCCAGCCCATGGTGCATCCCCAGAGGGAGAGAGAGACGGAAGGCAGGGTGTCCCGGCAGGTGTCCCTCTCTGGTTCTCTGTTCATTTAACAGCAGCTCAGGGTTCTACTGCAACCCCGCAGAGCCTCCACGTGTTAACATGAAGAAATGGAGCTATTATTTTTTCCTCTACATTACATCTGCATGCATTTGGCAGATGCTATTATCAAGAGCAACTTCCATCACAATAGAGCATAGGTGTATCCTTTCAATTTAAACGAGCAAACAGTGTCAGACCAGGCTAACAACACTCCCACACCAGTTAGTGTGAGCATAACACTGCTCAAGCCCCACCACAAGTTAACTTGTGCACTCTCGGCCAAGTATACTACGACACAACAGTCCCTAGAACACGGAATCAAAATACATCACAATACTACACGTAAACATGAAAATCAAAATGTTATAAACCATTATAAACAGATTTTCTTCATGGTACTGCATGTGATGATATCAGGAATGTTCTCTTTACTTCCCCACCATAAATGACCCAGATCCACACGTCTGTGTCTGTTTCTATGGCAGCTGAGGCTTGTAGCGTGTGATACTCCGTGTCGTCGGATCTGCTGTTATTCCTAATGCTTCCAGACATCTGGACTCCCATGGGTGTCGGCTCGTTTACTTTAAAAAATGGTCTCTTCTAAATAGAGAAGAACCCAAAGGCAGAGTGATAAACGCTGTAAGCCCCTCCCACCACGCGCTGACATCACCTCACAGCCTCAAGTGGAGTAGTAAGTGCCCTCAGTATCACTCTCACCTCTAATTACTCCCCTCTTAAGCAGCTGCCGAGTATTAAACTGGCCACCTTTTTAATTCTGCTGGTGGTGCGTGATATTCAAAGGGGTTTACATTTACATTTATTCATTTGGCAGACGCTTTTATCCAAAGCGACTTACATAGGTTACAGTTCTTTACAATGTTATCCATTTACACAGCTGGATATTTACTGAGTTTAGAGTTGAACCGGAGGACCTGTCCTGCTCTGTGTTCTGTTTGAAGACAAACACTCTTCTCTGTCTTTAACACAGCCCACTTGTAACAATAAGGGCGATGAACCCTTAATCAGTCTTACACTGAACAGCAGGAACAGGTCAGAATATGATTATGTATAGCACCCTCTACTGGCAGGGAGGTGCAGAGTCATGACCCAGTGGTTGTTATTCACACAGGCGGAAACCCTTTCTGCAGTTACTGTGGAAGTTCAATGGAGTTCTCCACACTATGTATATGACGCTTGTAGCTTTCACTCTTGCAGCTGGATATGAGCCAGAAAGTAATCAAATATTCTCATTAAATCTCTGCAGCCATTAAAACATTTTTATATATTTTTCAAGTATTACCTAAAGCCCTAAGGTCATTCTTTTTATTTCTTCATTGGGAATATATAATATATCGTGAATTCTGCTGAGTCAAACGCATAAAGATGTGAAGCTGATTTTATGCCAAAATTAGAGGATGAATTATCACCCAGAGCTATTACAGAGCAGATAACAGATGTGTCTGATTGAACTATAGTATTGTATTGCAAAAGATTTTTAACTCATCAAAATTTTGCTAAGTCACGACGGTCAATACAGCTACAAAAGTAGGAATCAGAGAACTTTTTTGTTGACTTGAGCTTGGACCTGCACCAATTCTTGGGTGATTAGGAAGCTTGTGTCAGTTTAGGTAAAGATCAGCACACAGCCATATGCTTCCCTCAGTGTAAATAGTTATCACAACAAAACATTTTAATCATCAGATTAAAAGACCGGGTTACATTAAGTAATTTCACTTTTGATACAGTGGTGTGGTGTTGCATATTTAGCATAATACATCTTTTTTTTTCATACTAATGAAAGTTATTTCAGGTGAAGACCGTGCAAGCAGAGATAGCTGATGCTATTAAGCAAAAATGAATCTGCTGTTATTGGCTGACCCTTATTCACATGATCACACCTGTTAATAACACTGAGAACAGGTTCAAAATGATTACAGACACAACATAAGTTCTTTGGCTCCCGTATCAGTAGCTTCCAGACCATCAGGGATAGCTGTCATTAGAGCTTATTGCTTGTACATGTTATGTAATGCCGCGAATCATACCCCTCACCTGGCTCTGACATAATTATTTTCTTATCTACAGCATGTTTGATTCATTTAAATTCTGGTTTTGCTTAGAAATGTATAACACATAACAGAAACAGTCCAGTTTTAGTTGTGGCTTCCTACGGTAAGGATGGTGTGTGAATATGAAGTTCTTACTGTTTGACTTAAAACAGAGGATGTAACTTAAATGTGCAGTACTAGAATGCTTGGTGGCAAGAGTAAGACGTCACTTTAAAACTTTTACAGGTTTTGTAAATTTATTTGGTGTTGGTTACCGTACTATTTTATGCTTTTTAACTTACCCCTTGGTGTATGACTCCATTATGAGTCCATTATGTTATCCCCATAATGGACTCATACACCATTGGTGACCTGAGTTATTAGTGGAGGTTAAGGCAGTCAGAGGTATGTATTACTGATCATTTATTTATTTATTTTTCAGTTTCTGTGGATCTGCGGGGGACTGATCTATCATCAAGAGTTAACATTAGTAATATTAGTAATAGTAATAATTTCAGTCACAATAGTTGCTGTACTGTTTTGTATTTTTGTACTTTCTGTGACCTCAGACCATAAAGATTATGCACTGGGTGGATCATGACATTAAAGTATTAACACGTGTACTTATATAAACTGAAACAATTTTAGTGTCTGTGAAGAAACATTCATGTTTATAGAAAGAGGCTGATTCATCATTGAAGATGCCAGTTGAAAAAATAAGGAATATTTCAGTTTAGTATATCACTTTAGAAGAAGTATTTGTCATATTGTCTGTTGAAACATCAGGTTTTCAAATGTTGCTGGATGCTAGATAGATCTGTATCTTCGAGAAGCTAATAAATGGGTCAATTTCATGCATTGTTTCATCAGTACAAAAATGTACTAATTTTTTCTTTCCAGGCTGTTGCTACTCCTCACTTCACTTCAGTTCATTTTCCATGGTCTGGTATGATGTGTTAAACTTTTCAAGAAATGTCATGGCTGTTCCTGAAGATCTAATGGATTAAACATGCCTTTGGGTATCTTCATAGATCTGGGTGATAGTTACGCAGATAGTTTTCTATTTTTTCCCTCTGATATTCATGGCCCTCAGATTGAGTAACAAGGTATCAAAGCACAGATGGATGCTGGTGCATTAACAGCAACAGTGGTTATTAGCTGGAACTGGAAAGCTGGAACAACAACATCTATGCAGTCAGCATTGCGACAGAAACCTATTCTCACAGCCCCACTTAAATCTAATTGTGCTGTTTGCTGAGCGCTTTAAGATGAACCCAGCGCCCTGGTTCCTTTCCCCGGCGCTATATTAACTGCAGAAGCCTGAGGCATTCGTTAGAACAGAAGTACAGTAAACATTCATTATGTCACAAATGGCAGACTGCGCACCAACAGCCAAACAATAAACATGTCACCATGATCCATGGGATGAGTTTCTCCTTGATTTCTCATTGTGCCTTTAAGTAACGGATGTTAGGGTGAGGAAAATATCACAAAGGACTCTTTAGATTATACCACAAAGTGTGCAGGAGAGGCAGCATACCCTTTAAACAATAGGTTTGTTCCTAAACAAGTGCATAATTGGATGGCTTTGTGTTAATTATAGGTTGGAACCTATACTGCAGACAACAGTCCTGTCTAAAAATGGACTGCAGAGGGTTGTTTGTGGTTCATGGTGGTTTCAATTTCTGTCTGGTTGTTTGAACAGTGATGTGGTGTGGAACCCTCTTTGAATTGCACAAAGGAATTGTCCAAGGGTCATTGCATACTCCAGGTCTAAGGCCTTTGTGCAGACAGGTTTGTGGATGGCTTGTTGGCTTTACTTTAAATGACAACATTGTCACTTTTTACCTGTTGAAAAAAAAGGGACAATACTGTCCTGTTAGCAGCAGACACAGGACTGACGAGTCTGCTAACGGATGTGTGCTTGCAGAGGACAAAATTCAACAGCAGTTAGTGTCCCACTTGTTATATTTTATTGTGTCCTGCAGGCACTCTCTCCAGACTGAGACCTCCAGAATGGATGCTCATTTATAATGCTGTCAAGTCTGTCGATAATCCGGGCAAAACAAATACGAAAGCTGGCAAAACTATAACAGTGATGATGCAGTCTTATTACACGTAATAGTGTGCAAGTTTGCTTTCATGTCATAGTTCATTTTCCTAAACCACTGGGACCGAAGTCAGTTCTGAGTTCACTGTTTGCTTTTAGGCGCAGAATAAAATACCTGCATAATCAGCATGTTACATCTGTAACCTACATATTAGACCGATTTGCAGTTATAATTAGTCAAGTAAGGTACAGATTAATCCTACGGATAGGTTAGTCACTTAATATGTGTCTTACTGTGAATTGAATTGTGTTTTTATGTTCAACTGCAAAAGGTCATTTTGATCACATGGAAGTTTGCACACTTTAAATTGTATTGAAATGGCGCATATATGTGTGCGTGCATACGCTATAGGTGGTGTGGAGGTATTGTTTGCACACAGGATCAGATTCTAGCTGAGAACAAATTGATGTCATTTTTATTGTACGCACAAAAACGTCCCTATACTTGAAAATTGAATGTGACCCGACGCATTTAAAATCCCATGAGACTCTATGGTTCATTTGATGTGTTTGTGTTTACTTTAAAAAAAAAAAAAAAAAGTTTTGTTCGTTTGACCCAGCCCTGTATTTCCATTTTCAGTCTGGTAGAGCCGTCGCAGAAAAGGTCTACATCAGATTAGTGAGGGATCAAGAAATTTCTGATATCATGCATCTTGCTGCCCTCCAGCCATCCGAATCAAAAGGACTGGGCACAGGTCAGGATGCAGTTAGTTTAGCTCAAGTCTGTCACATCACGCACAATATCCTTGGAGGGGGTTCCAGACACCTCTTAGATAGTATCATCAACTGTTAAAATCCTCAGTAACCTTATACTAAGCTGCCACTGGCATGTTGCCAACAGGACCCACCTACAGAGAAATACTAGTTGTGCTTCCCAATGCAGTAAACACATATATATTAACATACAGTTACTATATTTTATATATATATGTTACTATATATATATATATATATACATATATATATATATATATACAGCAAATCAGAGCCAGAAACATGGGCCGAGTGAATAGATGAGATGCCACTTATTAATTTATTGTGTTTTTGCACTTTGTATATTGTTTTTGTGTTGTTTGTTCCCATTTTCATAGTAGCTCTATTGAGAGCATATTAAACCTGACTATGAAATCAGAATAGCATCGTAGCTTTCATCCTGTGGTCCCTTAGATTCTGGACAGAATCAGGAATTTGGTGCAGTGAAATTGTCACACATGTGTCTCAGTTTGAGCATAAGATCCTTAATACATTCTGTGGTCATGCTTACTCCAAGAATAGCAGAGCGCTATTGGTGAAATGGTGGCATTTTAGGCTGCAGGCTATTATTAAACATACTTCAGGCTGGTCTGTAATATACAGATTTGAGTCTTTGACAGTCTGCTCTAATTATCAGAGGTGCTGGCAGTACTGCCAGCAGATAAGGTGAACCCACACAAGACTAATCTGGTAAATTGGTTTCCCCCCTCCTGGCTCTCCTGATAACCTCCTCCAGAGCATTGCATGCAGACAGCACAGCATCTGCTGAACTGCGGCGTAGGACAGGAGTCTGGAGTCAGGAGTTCCAGGGATGTGATCTGCAGCCTTTACTGCCTTGGTTTTGTCTCCCCATTGTGTTGTGATGAACTCAGTGGCTCGGGTGGAACTGAAACATGGGTACTGATGTGGCCCTTGGGGGCCGAAACTGCACAAACCCGCCAAAGTGCTTTCGCCACACAGTCTTATGCTACGTGCATAAACACCCTTTATGTCACTGACAGTCCTTACATGTCCATGACCCATCACCCTTACGTTTGTACGGAGACACATCAGTATTAAATTTGAAGCCAAACTGGCCATTAGACATTTAGCACACCTCTAAAAGGTCGACGGAAGAGACACTGCTTTACTTGCTTACAATAACTAGGCTGTAATCAAAAGCTGTGCAATAACAAAAAGTGAATATTGGCTCTTTTGCTAATGATGTGAGAGAAACCAAACCTATGAAGATAGAGCTGGCTGTGATACATACTCATATTAGTATGATACTGGTGTAGTGACACTGTGATATTGAGATATTGACTATGATATTAAGCACACAGTGGGAACATTGAGTGCATAGCCTTGATATGAAGCACATGCCTGTAATATTCTCCACCTACACTATCTGTGAAGTGCACGTAACAGTAATATGAAGCATATAGGCCTTGTAGCTGCGATAGTGTCCACATTGTTTCTTTAGTGACTGTGATTGGAATATTGACCTCATAGATGTTTCATTGGGTGCGTAGCTTTGATGTCAAGTGCTTATATGTGGTTTTGAGTGTCTAGCTTTTATATTCGGCATGTATATGTGAAACTGATTGTGTGGCTAGGATATTGAGTGCTAAGTTGTGATCTTGAGCCCATAGCTGTGATATTGAGCAGATCACTCCAGCTACTCCCTCTTATCAGATCAAACTGTATCCCTGGGTTTATCCACAAACTGCACTTTGATCTATCGTATGTGAGGGAGGCACCTCTCCGAAAGTGTGTGCAGAGCGGAGACCACGAGGAGGAGAAAGCGAAGAGAAGCTAGAGCCTCGCTGCACTTCTGAGACTAAATGTCTCCTGAAAGGGAGCTTTGATCAGTGTTTAATAACCTTCACTCGTCCTCTGTGCTGAGAACCAGGAACAAAGTGAAGGTCTGGCTCTGACAGCTGCTCTCTCATCACACCGCTGCAACTTTTGCCAAGAAAAATGTTTTTCCTGACAATTACGTTTTTGGAGTTAGACAAGGAGAGGAGTACATTCGCCAGAAGCAATGTCACCTTTAATAGGCACTTATTATGGTTTGATGTATTTCTGTTCATTTCCAAATACATATTGGCTGTCCAAATACAGACAGACAATTTCATATGAATAATAATTTTCAATCAGCTATGACCAAATAATGACTGATAATTTCAAGATAAACTGCTGATTCTATCCAGAGAACAGCAATGTACGCCCAATGATATATTCCTTCCGTGAAAATGGAAGTAGCCTGCAGGGTATGCAGATGAACAAAGTGAAACGTTTCGTGTCGGTTGTGACAATCAAAGGGTGACTCATTGTGTGCTGACATTCCTGTCTGTCAGTTGATGGCTGGTTTAAGCAGTGTGCTCAGGACAGGAAGTGAAGGTGTGTGGGTGCGTGTCACCTCTGATCACTTTCTCTCTCTCTTAGAGAGCAGTCATCTCCATACCCTGCTTCACCCCGCAGTCAGTAACCCCCTCACTGGCTGCAGCCTGGTCCTCCTCAATCCCATAACTCCCTGGGTCTCATAAATCTTTCTCAGAACAGAGTTCTCAGAGATGCTTCCACTGATCAGAGAACAGCTTGGGTTAAGACCTGCAACCAGTCTGGCATGAGTGCTTATAGCCAGTAATGCCCTTTCTCACTGTAAAAGTTAAAAATATAATTAACCATCATACACATTTTCTGAAAATCATCTAATGAAATATCTAATCTGTATGTGCTGGTTTGTCTTGTGGATATATTGTATTGATTGAGTGTCTTATTTTGCATTCTGAATTCATCTTGATCATCATTAAATTCATGTAGGCCTTACATAGTTTCCTGTTGGCTAGCATCTTCTACATACCTTGAAACCCATTAATAGCTTTTGAAAATCTGGACTTTAATCAGTGCATGTCTGTTGTTTTGGATGAAATATATTTCTTGGACAAATATAATCTTCATAGACATACAATGCAATGCGTGTGTGTACATGAATAGCGTTCATTTAGTCTTGCCACAGCATGTAAATATAATCATTAGATACAAGTAAGAATGTGTTCATTGGCATGTTCTGTCATAGACAGTTTTAGGGTTTTATCTCCCTGTGGAAGAAGAAAGATTGTGAAAAATGTGAATTGTGATGAATGCGCTTTAATTCCTGTGTCCCTGGGCAGTACATGCCAGGCTGCATTATTTCACAGAATTGGCTTTTAGAAATACAGCCTGAAGAGCAGAAAGCAATAAAATGAACAATAATGACGAGAAACGTGCACATTAGCGGCCTGGTGTTCAGATGGCAGATGCGGCTTCGCTTTGAGCAGAAAGGAGCCTGAACACCAGCCGTGCTGTGAAAAAGGAGACACTTTAGAGCAGCTAGAGGACCCACAGAGAGAGTCTAAGTGGAGGAGCCTGTGTGTGGCTGTGCCACTTCTCTCTGCCTGTGATGTTACTGTACTGCATTGGGGCTGAACCACTGCATTCTCTGCATTGTCTGCTGAATTAAACCAGTAGCAGGGACTGCCTAGCGTATTCACACTTCATAAAAATGACTCTACAGTCTGGTCTAAAAGTGTTTGTATCATATCATAATTATAAATTATGCAGCAGTGTTGCACAGTGGTAAGGAGCAGGAATTGTAACCGAAAGGTGGTCAGCTGAATTCGCCGTCGGGGCACTGCTGTTGTACCCTTGGACAAGGTACTTAACCCACAAATGCCTCAGTAAATATCCAGCTGTATAAGTGGGTAACATGTAAAAATTGTAACCTATGTAAGTTGCTCTGGATAAGAGTGTCCACTAAATGACAATAATGTAATGAGTGGCTTCTGATGGTACCTTTTTTCAATGCTTTGTTTTAGTCTCAGTCATGCCATTTGGAACCAAAGAAATTTTTATCACAAAAACAGAATTCAAAGGTCCTCTAATGGGCTGGTGCGCTAGGAGCAACTGCAACAGCATCACAACTACAAACTGTAACCTATGTAAGTCGCTCTGGATAAGAGCGTCTTCTAAACGCCAATAATGTATTGTAATCATAGAAATACAAACACACTATCAAACCCGTTCACATGGGCTTCCAGAGGCAACTATTTAAGTCAGATTGATATGAAGTCAAGATACATATTCACTACAACACATACAGTTCAAACTTTGGTTGGTTTAATGCATAGAGTGTACAGATTTGGACTGCAAGTGCTTACATTTACAGGAGTGTGTTTGATAAGGTGCTGCTGGGGGAAGCTTATTGATTTTGGTGGATTCACTGTAGTATTTGAACATGCAGTTCTTACCATCAAGGAGAGAGAAGAACAGAATTAAGGTGTGGCCTAGTTGTAATTCATTCAGCTGTAACTCACATGAGGTAATCGAACTGATCAATACATTGCCCTTTGCTACCAGCCAGTCTTACATTTTTAAAGTAATTGATTGATCCAAAGAAAGTTGTACAGGGTGCATGAAATCCTTGAGTTCTGCCTGCTTGTTTTTCCCTTTGACTTCCCCGTAGCAATTTGCATTGTAGAAAACATCCTGACTGGTGCTTAAAACTAATGGGAATGTGTGTCGAATGTTGATAAAGGAGTGCAGCCACAGAATGACATTTGTAGCTGTAGTTTCATGAGAGTGATCCTCGCTAACTGTCTCCTTATGGACTAAATGGGATCGGGAGGAGTAATGAAGCTCAGAGAATGAATGAAAGGCCAGACACTGTGAGTGTGTGAGACGCTGGGAGACAGCGTTCAGGCTGAGGCTGTGTGATAATCAGGCTTCTTGGCAGTAATTTCGGCAGGTGTTTAAGCTGTGGCAGGAGGTGAGTGCTGCCTGAGTGTGCTGCGCTTTATCAGGGCTGGAGGTTAATGTAAAATCAGGCTCAGCCGTGTGCAGGGCTTGTAGCGCTGCTGTAGCTCACAGCGCTGCTCCGCTCTCTGCACGCGGGCGCCAGCCGTCACTCGCCGTGCCATCTCAGGACGTCCCCGCCGTCTCCGCCCTCTTCTCCGTGACTCCGCCCACAACGGGCCCACCACACACCGTCCTCAATCCCTTCTCAGCTGTCGTCTCACCTGTGAGAAGCCTCCTGCGTGTCGTCAAGGCAACGGATTCTTCCTGTTCCTTTATGTCCTCACATGTTCTGTGGCGTGTCCGTGTCGCGGAAGCGCAGCGCGAAGTCATTCGTCTTTAATGCTTTTTCCTGTCCTCAGACGCACTGATGCGTGATTGAGAGGAAGGATTTGGGTAAAGAAGCGCTGAGGCAGATGACTCTGACAGCAGAGCGCCAGGCCTGCTGTTTCCTCACTCTGCCTCTGTTTGTATTTCTGCTGGAGGAGGATCCAGCATGTCAGAGCATCACCTCATTTGTCACTTTATAATTCCTAAAATTCCACATTTTCTGTTCC
This sequence comes from Megalops cyprinoides, assembly GCF_013368585.1. NCBI lineage: Eukaryota > Metazoa > Chordata > Actinopteri > Elopiformes > Megalopidae > Megalops > Megalops cyprinoides. Next base: position 22,970,087 of record NC_050604.1, read on the forward strand.
ACCTGTTCTGCAGCGTTCCCTATTTACTTTTACAGCTGTGTTGCAATGTTCCATACACATTGTTATAGCTGTGTTATAAGGGTCCATAAAGATTGTTTCAGGTGTGTTGTAACATTCCATATTTGCTCTTATAGCTGTCTAGTAATGTAGCATGTGTATTGTTATAACTTTGTTGTAATGTTCCACGTACATTGTCATAGCTGTGTTGCAATGTTCCATACACATTGCATTCCATGTACAGTACATGGTTATAGGTGTGTCGCAATGCTCCATATTTACTCTTATAGCTATGTTGTCCATACGTTTTGGTATAGCTGTGTTGTAATTTTCCATATTTGCTCCTATAGTCATTTAGTAATGTTCTATACACATTTTTATGGGTGTATTATGATATTACATAGGCATTGTTATAAGTGTGTCATAAGGTTCCGTGTGTGTGGTTACATGTGCTTTGTAATGTTCCACAGGCTTTGTTACAGGTTGTGTTATAATGTTCCTTAGGTGTGGTTATAGGTGTGTTGTAATGTTCCACAGGCTTTGTTACAGGTTGTGTTATAATGTTCCACAGGCTTTGTTACAGGTTGTGTTATAATGTTCCTTAGGTGTGGTTATAGGTGTGTTGTAATGTTCCACAGGCTTTGTTACAGGTTGTGTTATAATGTTCCTTAGGTGTGGTTATAGGTGTGTTGTAATGTTCCACATGTCCCATCAGATACCATCCCTACAGAGTATGACCATATCTGGGGTCAGACCCTGTAGTACAGTCTGTAATGTCCTAATGAAAAAGGGAAAGGAACAACCTCAGAGAAACAATTCTCTATGGAATATCTTACCAAAAACCCCAGATGAAACCTATTAAATATGAAAATGAATTTAGAGGCACACATCATAATTTAGACAATAATTTAGACAATAATTTAGACCATGTTCTGCAGGTTACAGCAAAGCACAGATTTGTGAAGAGAAAGAGGCAATTTAGTGTGCTTTTGTCTATCAAGCTTTTGAAGCTGCTGTTTTTGGGTGATGTAGCTTTTTTAACCCTCCCCCTGAGAACCAAATATCTACAACCAAAGCAAACACACCCAAAGTGGAAAATGTTACACAAACACTGCAACTCTGTAATACACAGCCAATGCCCTGCTGCACGCTGATAAATATTTCTTGAGGGAAAATGAAATCTTCATGTGAACGAAGGGGTTTCTCCGCTGGCACAGAGATCATTGGCAGAGATACAGATGGACTTGGGGGATGTGAACTTCACTGGAGTGGATTTGGCTCCAGTCCAGCCCTCGGTCACAGTAGCTGCCATGGCTGATATGTGAAACAGAAGGGATTTTGCTCAGCACTGTGTCTCTCCAGCAACAATATTTACTCTAGCCTGAATTACATTTTTGCGTTTAACCGTTTAACTGTATTTAAGTTCGTAGCACTGCCAGAGAGCCAACAGAGTTTTGTCTCATTAATCCATGCTCGTAAACTTGACCAGTATTACTTTTTGCTTAAATGTATTTCTCATGAATTAACCATTAATTAGTTATTACAATTATAAAATATTAGCATGTATTGTTATACCTGTCCTGAAATAGATACCACTCATCCCTTACAAATGACTTTAGGACAATCATAGCAGAAGAAAGCCAGTTAACAATTCATAGCATTAATTGTTTTGTGTGAGAATTCGTAAGTCACTTTCAAGGTGTGAGTGATGTCCGCATTAGTACAGGCACTACAACAGTAAACTAATAAAAATTAATTAATAACATGCTTTGCAAAATAATGAATTAATGTTACCATTAATTAGCATTTATATATTAATATGTTTTAAGGAATGATTCATTATTGGGGCCTTAAAAAAGTGTTCTTAATTAAAAAGGGCTTCGTTAAATATGTTTAAAAAACAGGAAACAATCAAAATAAGACCTAGTGCATTTAGGGGAAATGTGGACTTCCTCCGTGTCTTATTCCGACCTGACTTCATGAAAAAGCAGTCAAACCCAGTTAGGTGAGTTATGCACACCTATTGGCGGGATCAACACTTTTTCTGGCAAGGGCAAATGTGACAAGATCAGGTTGCTTATTCACAGTTTTTAAGGAGATGGTCTGAAGGGCAACTCCAAGCACAATGGACTGTGGGATATTATAATTAAAACCTGTTTCAGGTCCATTTCACTATCATCAGTTCACTCAGATCCCCGTGGGTGTGAGTAGAGGCATTAGCGGCTGAATTTGCTGGATTCAGCAGGACGGGGCCGGCCTGGTGTTGGGGATTCTGCACACAGAGCAGAGAGGAGACAGACGGAGACGGGGGTGTAAATTCCGTTTTCATTAAGACTGATCCCCCCTCTGGGCTCCTAACACTGTGCCGTACCCAGCCTCATTACAAAAACACACCGCCATGACGACCACCATCCACAGCCCTGCTAACAAGGTCACTCCCTGTTCTTCTCCAGTGCTGCAAACTGATACCAGCCTCGTTCAGCTCAAGGTTCCCCATCTGCATCCATTGTGCTGTCGCGTGGTTATACTCTAAAACATGTTTTATGTTAAATGGAAATTTCAGTGGTTATTTCAAACAAAACCCAACAGGAAAAGATACAAGATTTTATTGTGCGCCATTGTGTGTGTGTGCTTTTTTTTCGGGGAAAGGGGGGGTTCTTGGAGGGGAGCAGTCTCAAAAGCCAGTGACCAGGATATCGGTCAGAGCACAGAAAGATGTGCACTGTAAGCATGCTAATATGAGTCACTTGTGTAATGTCGTGGTGCTATGTTACATCCTCAGACAGGAAGAATATTTTTTACTTAACATCCTATTAGAACCGTATTTTGAAGCTAATGAATTCAGCTGTCATCGCTAGCAGGTACTCTTATTTTCTGTCACTTGCTGTGAAAGACTGTCTTTGAGCTAGCTATCTGTATCCCACAGTACCACGTTACAGTGTGTATAATTCCTCAGCTGTCCTTTACTGGTGTCTTAGTGTGTGCCGCCATTGGCATGCTCAGTGGGGCAGGGATTTTTGCAAGAGGGACTGGATTCCTGGATTTCATTTCAGTGATGTTTTAGAAATATTCTAATATCCATGATTCCATCAAAAAAAGTGTGCCTATTACAGATTCTAGAATGAACAACTTGAAAAGACAGCAACAATCAAAAAAAAAAAAAAAAAGCAGCAGCAGCTTCTGACCAGAGATAGGTGATTATGCATGACAGACCTGGGTGCCAGCGCTCTCTGGTTTGCGCTTTCAATTTTCAATCGATTACTGCAAGTAGGATCATGTTAGCAGCTGGAAAGCTGGTGAGGCTCTTATACTACTTAATAATGTAACATGAGGTGAAGGACAAGGTGGTCAGCCACTTGTAAGTAACCGAAAGTAAGTAAGCAAGTAAGCAAGAAAGTAAATACTGGTAAGTGGTCATTTTCAGCCCAAACCACATACAGCAAAAAGTTAGTGTGTGTGTCCAATGTATCTGTCTAATATCCCTAGAAGATCGTGTTATCACTAGTCAATGCATGCATCCTAGTGTGTCTATGGGCACACTGGTTAGTCTATCAGCATTTTGTGGCTGTTAATGTCCTGTAAATGCCAATATTCAGCTAATGGTGATTCCCTGGCCAATAGCCACAGCTAACGTTTGGCCATCGTCAAAACACACACTTATATGTGGAAACGTGAGAAATTCAGTCTTTTTGTCAAGAATGCTGCCTTCTCAAATGACTGTGAAAGAGAAATTAAATGAGTGAACTTCTGCTACAACATTTCAAGCTCATATAAAGTAGGCTACTGCCCAGCTTTTCCACATCATAAATAGGTTGTATGGAAACCCTTTATGAATAGTCTTCAGCATCCATTGTTACCCAGACTCTATGAGCACAAAATAAACTTAAGCATATTACTTATCTCCTGTAGAACAGGTCATCTTCAACAATACACTACATCTAGAGGCTGTCAAGGATAAGTTAAGCATAAGTCAAGTCAAAGAGACAATAACACAAAAGAATTGTATTCTACATGTAAGACCGCTAACGGGCATGTTCACGACAGAACCCAACATTAGAAAAACAGGGTATGCTTTTTATTTTGTGGCCTCAGATGGACTGACAGTACGTACAAATGAAAAATAGTCTGGACAATAAGTTTGAAGGACAGACTGAAATGGTCAGGTTTAATCTCTATATTACTATGCTCCCTTTATTCACAAAATAAAAGCAGGCCACATCTGAAGAGGTTGTCTTAACCGACCATTGAAAGCTGACCGCAAAACAGAATGTTTCAGAGTCATACATGGTTCTTACAGGTACTGGCCCTGAAAGTTAAGCAACCACTAAGGGCATATTTTAAACAAAGCTTTTTATTAAAGCTGTTTTTGTATTTTGCATATTGTTAGATTGTTTTTATTCTTAACAATGCAGTAGAGACATGTGTGACCTTCTTGTAGTTCAGGACTTCAGCTATTCAGTATTTTTTGTGCATTCATTATTTTCTTATACAACAGCAGTTTCCCTCTATCTTAAAATCATCCACACCTTTCGACTTCATTCAAGGACAAAACTGACAATTATGAACATTTAGAACCAGATTGGAACATGATGAACTGAATTCTGGGTATCCAAGTGACGTACAACGCACTGATAGTAGTGTGATGCACCTTGGGCCACCAGGACAGATCCACAGCTTTGCTGACTAGGCTTCAACTTTGTACAAAGTGGATATACTCTGCCACCAATGACATAAATCCTACCTGTTAGAATATGGTGAAACAAGAAACTCCTCATTCTATTTTATATTTTTTTCTTCCTATATCTCATAATATCTGGGACACAGTGAAAAACACTTCCGTTATTTCCACTTGCATATCTGTAGTTTTAAACATGTTTTATACAGTAGACTCTAAAATGCAATTACCGGGAAATGGATGTCAGAATTATAATGACAGAAAAATTGCTATTCAAGGCTGGTTGTAAACTCATGACTTTATGCACTGATGAAGGTGATGAACAGCAGTTTCCCTCTATCTTAAAATCATCCACACCTTTCGACTTCATTCAAGGACAAAACTGACAATTATGAACATTTAGAACCAGATTGGAACATGATGAACTGAATTCTGGGTATCCAAGTGACGTACAACGCACTGATAGTAGTGTGATGCACCTTGGGCCACCAGGACAGATCCACAGCTTTGCTGACTAGGCTTCAACTTTGTACAAAGTGGATATACTCTGCCACCAATGACATAAATCCTACCTGTTAGAATATGGTGAAACAAGAAACTCCTCATTCTATTTTATATTTTTTTCTTCCTATATCTCATAATATCTGGGACACAGTGAAAAACACTTCCGTTATTTCCACTTGCATATCTGTAGTTTTAAACATGTTTTATACAGTAGACTCTAAAATGCAATTACCGGGAAATGGATGTCAGAATTATAATGACAGAAAAATTGCTATTCAAGGCTGGTTGTAAACTCATGACTTTATGCACTGATGAAGGTCGATAAACCCAAGAAGTTTACTTATTATTTGCACTGGCAGCTTACGTCTTGTAGGGGGAATTAGATCAAGGACACAATTGTCTAAAACCCAAAGTCATTATTAATTATTTGGAAGATCTTGCAGTTGATTTGGATTCTGTGGTGTGACTGGGCAAAATATGTCATGTCATAGTATATGTTTTATACTTTACACATACAAATGAAGGCAGACGTCACTTGCAAATTTGAATGCACATGTGCGTATATGTATTTAGAAACGTTTTCTTAACACATGTAACTTTTATGTTAGGGAGAAACACAGCCTTGCTGCTCTAGAAAGGGGCGATATTTTCATTCCCACAAGACTTCAATGTCACAGCTGTTTCCCCACATTTTCTCCTTTGATATCACCTCAGGTAACCTGTGCGGATAATTAAGTCCCAGTTTCAGAGCAATGGCGCCTGCCCGTCACCCCCAGGGCTTGTGGTTTTAGAATTAATGGACCAGATGCCGAGGCAGGTGGGGCGCAAAACAATTGCATTTCCCACAGATCCCCCACGCCCTCTTGGCCAGGCAATTACTTCCCGCTGTGTCCTGTGTCAGCTGGAGGGTGATGCAAATGAGTCAGGGAGCACTGTTCAGGAGGTTTTACCATCACAGAAATAATCCTGGCCAGCTCTGCCTCTGCCGATGTGGTGTGGAACACAGCACCAGCTAGAAACCGAGATCAGGAGAACAGAAACCAGCCAGGGAGAGGCTGAGCAAGTGACTTCCAACATGGCCACACCTCCAACAACAGGTTTCCCTTGTTGAAGCAGATTGCGGTCAGGTGATCATACTCAGATAGGTTCTCAGTCAAGAGCTCAATCAAGCCCTCAGTAATGAACTGGAAGTGGACAGAGGTAAAAAATACCAGGAACAAAGAGCCCCCAGGCCAATAGTTAGGAAAGGGCTGCTGAAAGAGGGAAATTTTCTGTTTTCATTTCACCAGGTGAATTAAAAAAAAATAATAGTCATTTCAATGTATAATTTAAAAATACATGAAATGTCTTCATTTTGGAACAAATGGCTTCCATTAATCCTATGCTATTTGCAGTTTGAGTAGTCTTGTGCATGTCCTGAATATGTGAAAAGAGTGCTATTTGTTTGCAGTTGTGCATAATTAACCTCATAATAATGAATAAAATCACTTAAGAAGTTAACATTACTCTTTGACCTTTGTGGGGAACTTTGTTGGGCTCAAGTTGAAGTTCAGCCATTTTGTCTTAAACTCCACTTGAAATATAAGAATCTGGTGATATTGCAGAGGTGCACACACCCATACACACACACACACACACACACACACACACACACACACACACACACACACACACACAAACAAAAGTGTCATGATTTGGCTGCATTGAAGCTACTGACTAAATATCTTATTACAGTATTTCCACCAAGTTTTACTTTTCCTATTCCAATTTAATGGGATTCCTTTGGATGTGTTAATTCATTAGAAAAGGTCAAAAATGGACAGGCTATTACTCTCCACAAATCAAAAAACAGTGTTTCAAAATGTCCTCAATGAGACTGAATATAAATTAGTTCTCTCCATGTTGAGATTTTCTATTTTTATTTCTGTTAATTACCACATCCTGCATTAGCAAATGGCAAACAGACAAAGTAGACATAATCCATTCCAGCTCTTCTGTCTTTCATTTGTCCTGTTACGTAAAAAACATTTCCCAACTACTTAAGCAAACTCCTTTTGTGAATCCTTTAGGTTAAATCATTGTGACATGTGAAGTTTTACATTGTCGTGAATCTGCAAGCAATACTAGAAAAGAGCAAATAACCAAGAAATGCATTTGGTATGTTAGATTGACCTGGCATAACATTAGGTGACCATTTGATGAACCCATCTATGGTGCTGTAAATGCAAAACAATTTGCTGCATGGGGATTACAAAAGTTTAAGGACTTTTATATGAAGCATGTGTGTGAATGTTCTAGAACAGTGTTTCTCAACCCTCTCCTGGGGTACCCCCTGCCCTGCATGTTTTAGATCTCTCCCTGCTCCAACACAGCTGATTCAAATGATCAACTCGTTGTGAACTCCTGAAGCTGCTTAACAACAAACAGATCATTTGAATCAGCTGTGTTGGAGCAGGGAGAGATCTAAAACATGCAGGGCAGGGGGTACCCCAGGAGAGGGTTGAGAAACACTGTTCTAGAACACTGAATTTCAGATGAACTATTTATTAGAAGCAGCCGTGGAGGAGGCACTGAGTTGACAGAGTTCTGCCTCCCCTCTTGATGCAGATATCCTGTTCACAGAAATGTTCTTTTCTGTGCGCCTCGGTTCTAAAAGGCCACACGAGCTGTGATGCCATCTGTACACCGCAAAAATTACACATGACAGCAGATAAAATGATTAAAGTGCTGGATTCATCTTTGATGAATCATACTCAATACTTACATACATGAAACCAGCTTTGTGTAACAGACCTGCTGTTGTTTTATTTTATTTTTTTTTACATATTAATCTAATAAAATTGATGAATTATTACTGCAAGCAGAGACTACAGGAGTAAAACACAAGAAAAAAATAAACAGATAAATAAAATAGAAGGCTGCTGTAAAAAGTTGCTCACATATGTACATACATATTTACATTCATTCTTATACATTTTTATTTTATTTAAGGTTACATAACTTTATTTTGATATGAAGAGAACTTTTACAACAAAGGCTTTCTCACATATTATTTAATGTCCTGTAATTCACTAAATGAAATAAAAGTATATGCACTAAAACATATAGGTAAATGTACAAATATTATTATAAGTCCTTCTTTGTATTTTCGGCAATGGTAGCAATGGGGTTGATAAGTAATTTCTGCTGTCACACTTAACAGAACTACGATAGGAAAGCACTTGAGAATATGTGCGTGCAATTACCTATGCAAAGCGTTAACCACTTAAAGTGATTCAGATTGAAATGCCTGGTGGGTGAGCGATTGGCCAGTAAATTGAACCATCAAGGACTTCATGCTGTGGGCCTCTCAGTCACGTCAGATTTTACTGGCACATCAGTCACTCTCCGTACCTTATTATTTATCATAAACATAAGCCTGGGTTATGAGGTGAACTGCTTTAATATCCCCCCATTGGCTGAGAAGTTCAGCAGCAAGACTGCCGGTGCATAGATTTACATTTACATTTACATGTATGCGTTATGGGCAGATTAAGAGTCACTGCTCTCTCCAATGGTTCAGACTGTCCTACAGTGATAAGGTCATGGTCGCTCCCTGCTGCGACACGTTTAGGATTTTTTTACCAAGTGTTAAGTGTTGATGTGCGTTTTAATAATCAATACCGATCCAAGGAGGAGACGCAGGGTACAGATACCCGTCCCTCCTCACTACGTGTTCAACAGGCATGCTATTCCTGTGGTCCCAGTCCCTCAACAGCCTGGTGGTTTCACTACTCTTATTGAACCTCCATATTAACCTGTCCTTCTCCACAAAGCCTTCCTTAAGTCTAACTTATGGCAAAACATGTAATAAGCTATGCACAACACCTTTATAAGCATGGTTTTACTGCATAATAAAGCATTTATAAATAACTGCCAAACTTCATGGTAGCCAATGTAAAGTGAAACTGCATATGTTACAAAAATGTCAATGAGACCATACATGTAACACATGGTAGATCACTCTGTGTCAGTAATCATGAAGCATTGCATTTGTTTATATGGTATACATGCCTTATCAATGATTAATACCATGCTTATGAAGGTGATATGTATGCTTTATAAAATTGACCTTAATGTAAATTTAAGCCCTGTGGACAAATATAATGCCCCTGTACAATTCAGAAGTATTAATTCTGGAGTATAAACACTGAGCATCAACATGTAAGCATACTGGAAAAAAGAAACATTTGATCTTTTGTGATTCATTTTTATGGCTTCCATTTTAACATTTTGTCTGTGTGTGTGTGTGTGTGTGTGTGTGTGTGTTTGTATGTGTTTATGCTACAATAATAGATTCATCAAAAATAAACCTGGCACAATTCACTGCTTTTAACGAGAACATGTATGAATGTGTTCCTCATTTTACCCATCTTTACCCATAATTGCTGCATGCACAAAATATGGTACATGAGCACTTGAGTCATGTAAATTCCTGTAACCGTATGGTCAACAGGATTTAGCTGCTTTTTTGGACACTTTCCATTCTTCCTAGTTCAATAAGAAAGCTGTACAGCTAAGTACGTCGCAGTTTTCATCTGAATAATTTTGTGATTAAGACAAAAAAAAAGCTGTCACTGTGAATTAAGGGGACGTCTGAGAAGCGAGCCTGTTTTTGTGGATAACAGCTGTGGCATGCGTTTTTCCAAGTGATTACAGATACAAGGCAAATTTTAGAATGACACGGTTAGTTCTGCTCTGCTTTATAGATTCTCTCTTCTTAAAACCCCCCACTTCAGAGCAATAGTCAATATTTGCCAGAGAAAATGGGAATGAAAAAATTCTCTCTAATACGATTGATTTTTTTTTCCCTTGGTTACTCAGATATTGTTTAGTGCAACAGACAAGGCCGAGTCCCTTTAAACAGTTTCTCTCTATGGTTTGTTGTGTGAAAAAATACACAAAGTGAACGTCCTGTTGCATATAATATTAAACATGGTAATTGCCTAAAGTAAATGACAAGGACAGTCAGGTGTCACTGGCAGCTGAAGTTGTTCTTCATGCTCATTCCAGTGTCCATGGAGACTGCAGCTATAGAGGGGCAGTAGTGAGGATCATGGATGGTTTTCAGCTCAGATCAGACTCTGAGTTTTTAATCTGTGGTTTTCCATTATCTTTCCAAATAGCGGCAATAGAAAAGTGGGCTTCCCAGCACTTCCCAAACAGGACGTTCAGTACTGTCCAGAATGTGATGGTCTCAGATATATAAATTAAATTTTGTTTTTTTTTAAAAAAAAGTGAAAAAAAGAACTGATGCATTGTGCAAAGAAAAAAATGTTTAGATGTTTCCAACATCTTTACTGTATTGTGTAATGTTTCCGTGTTTTTTTTGGTGCATTTTGTATTTTTTTATATTATATAAATTAAAACTGAATCCACTGCCATTTTCTCAGGCTCTGTTCATTAAATATCTGAGAAGGTTTTCTGGGCTTAGCGTCTGGACATCTATAGATGGTGTTGTCTATACTATCTTAGATTTAAAGGGGACCAGAGGATACCATATCCATTGTTAGGCAACTAATATGATCACTTTGCATACAACTCTTTTCTCTATATGAGACATCCAAATGAAAGCCTCCATTATATCAAAATCCACCAGTGTGCTTCTGTACTGCCTCTACAAACACTTCAGGAGGATAAGACGACCATCAACCATATTTCAGCGTGCCTGAAAAACATTTCAGACTGGATGTTGGATGACCACCTGAAGCTCAGCTTAGCTGTTGGGAAGCTGGCTGATGCTTATCATCAAACAGAAGGAACAAACCTACAAAAACATCAAATAACTTATTTTAAAATGCAAAGCCAAGAAGCCCAGCCTTGGACACAGGCACCAGAAGCAACTCACAAAGTCTAGCAGCACCCACACACCTGTATTTAATGCGCCTCAGATTACGCAGGTGTGGTCTATTAACAAATGGCTGGACTAACATGCAGACCACTGCAGTGACATGGGCACACAATTAGCAATTAAGCAGTGACCTGTTATTGGTCGATTTGAATTGGTTGATTGAAGACAAACATTTAACATTTTAAACAACTGACGCAAACTAACAATTAACATTCAAACTCTGGGGGCCAGGTGAAGGCTCTCCTTCACATTGGCTAAGACTGAGATTCATTTGTTGTGCATTCTCTACAAGTCCTCCCCAATTCAAGGCCACTCCCTCAGCCTGAATGCTACTGTTACGGCCAGACTCCTGCCAAAGGTGACTACAGGCAGTCACAGGGCAGTTGGCAGGATAAATACTCCGCACATAAAAGTACAACAACCCGGCTACTCACTCTTCCGTGTTTGATCCAGCCGGGCAGAAGACGCAGCGGCGAGTGCTTCGCAGTTTTAACTGGCTGAACAGTATTTATACGGGTCAGAGAAAAGATAGTTGGAGAGATAGCAGTGCACAGGAGTTTTAGAAAGAGTGGTTTGAGAGAGGGAAGAAGGTAATGTGGAGTAAAGAAAAGTGGAGATCTAGAGATCGGTGTGCAAAAGAATGAAATAAAACAGAGGGGACCGGCCAGTCTGCAATAGACAGTCGGACCGGCTCCACCGTCCTACCCAAAACAACAAAACAAAACTAGAAAATAAACTCGACAAAAAATGCACCACCGTCTCACGAACTTTACACACAAAAGCTGCACTTGTACACTAAGTGAGAAAACAACTCAATTCGCACAATATACCACGCTGGTACTCACTCAAATTCCCCGACGACTGTGCTTGCCGCCATAGACGTTTAAATTACCTGAGGTGCACACCTTCGTGCACCCGTGACCCTGACGTTACGTGACCCATAACCCCTACTTCCGTGCACCCTTTACCTGACATCACGTGGCATACCCGTAACAGCTACAAGTATGTTTACTCATAGCGGTGTCACCATCAGAAGCCTTGGGATAATCCTAGATAGGCAACTGGCCTTGAGTTAGGCATGCAAACTCTTTCCGCTTAACATCCGAAGACATCCACCCTTACTTCGCTGTGTATTCCATGCAGCTACTAGCCCAGGCCCTGTTCCTCTCACATCTGGACTACTACAGCTCCTTTCTGGCTTCCCTTCCTGTCTGTGCCATCAAGCCCCTGCAGCTAATCCAGAACGCAGCTGCACAACTTGTACTGAAAGCAATTCCTCCAGCTCCAGTGAGGGCGGGAGAGTTATAATGATCCCACACAAGGGCGCAGAATCTGACACATAAAACGCCACACGTGTGTGTCTTATGTTGCGGTTTACATATCCTCTTTAACAGCCCAGGGGCTAATCCAGCTGTCAGTCTTTGCCATGCGTGTAATTGCAAGAGCTCCGAATTAGCAATTGCATTTTCCAGGAGACCCGGGGCCCCTAGGAGACCTGTTAAGATGAGGAGGCTTTGGTCGATTGATCCCGCCACAATTAGAATTCCAAACCAAGCTCTAAATATTTGCTCTCCTCCAACACATGTGTGTTCCTGGAAACGCCTGGTGAATACTGTGTGTGGGGGTGGATATGCAAAATGACTGTCAATTCCATAGACAAGGTAATTAAGGATTCAGCTTTATTACGGTCCTTGATAACCGTCCAAAATAACAACCCTAAGCATTGATTTATTATTGGTATTAATACCAGCTGGTATTAATATAATTTCTGATAATACATGCATACTGCATTCAAAATAGCCCATCTGGTGTTCCCCTTAGAATTTGCCAGTGAGATGGAGACCTAAGGTCAAATATCTAAACCTTATTATGAAGAGACATAACATACTGCATTGAAAAATTGATACAGCATGTATAATGTTCAAAAGAGGCTTTTCTAATTGTCCATGACCTGACACATTTCCCCACTTAATGGAGGGGAAAATTAATGTCACTTGTTACTAATGTCTACCCTTACCGACAGATTTTTTTTTTTTTTTTTTTCAGTCATGGAGCAACCTTTCTTTTTCATTGTGGTGGCCAATCTCTATTTGTATTCCTGGTGCTACTTGTACATGCACTCACTGCTGTTATTAGGGGTATCTCTGTCACTCACCATGTAGCTTGTCTGTATTGCCACGTTGTTTACCCTGACCTACTCTTTAATTCTGAAAACGTACTCATCATATGTTACTTATTGTCCTCTTCAGCTCTGCCTCCTAGTGGTGCTGGCAAAGCAAATTTACAACTCGGCCAGTTTTAATTTATTAAAACTCAGGGAAGCCACACCTATCAGCCGCTCGCTACTTAATTTGGGAAGCGTGGTGTACGCGTGTATTGGAAGATTGCATTTGATATGCCCAGTGCTCCTGTGTGCTCCAAGAGGCCTTGATAATTATTCAGAGAACTAGCATAACACTAATGGTATTGAAAACTATAGTACTGTAAATGCCATATTTAGAAATACAGAAAATTGTATCCTTGATGTTAAACTAAGTCTTAGTGAATACTAGGTATAGTAAGTATTCCAGAATATGCGTGATGAAAAAAGTATTCTGTATTCAGTACGATGAGTGATTTCTTTTGGGTCATATAATTATTGACCAAGCTTCAATAATGTGATCAATTATTGAACTTTTTTCAAAGCTATGACTCATTTTCTCAACAGATTTGTATGGATTTCCTGTAATGGAGACCTTAGTTAAATTTATCTCTCCGTTTTCCTGATAAAGATTGACAGAGACTCTCGTCCCAAACTTCAGCTTTGATTGAGATATGGTGGCATATGTGACACAATACTGTTCTGTATGAATTCATCTGACACTATCAGGCAATTACTATGCAAATCAGGGCCCTTTTTTCTCAGCTGTATTTCATAATGTGAAATTATCCAGCAGACTGGAGTCTGTGTTCCAGAGGCTGGCCTGACTCCAGCACAAATGAATACTCCCAAGCGCAGATGTTAAAGCGCTTTTATTTTTTATTACAGTTTTTTTGTGTGTGATAATAAAATGAGAATAAAGCTGGGCTCTTACAAAATAATCATTCAAATGAGAGCGATAAATTAGGCCAGCTTGTCAAGTTTGTCACTGGGGTAAATTACAGACTTGTTTGAGCTGTAAAAACGCAACTTCATCCGCCAATTTTGCCGTTGCTGAAGCTGAATTAACATACAGATTTTTGGATGAGTTTTTATTGGGCTACTTCTTTGAACAATGACATGTGACACCAGCTAAACCCAGCGTAGATAATTATGAATGGGCTTGCTCACTGGAAAATTAAGAAATGCGTCAAAGTGAAGTTGAATATTTCGCATTTACCATCAAATGGTCATTGATTTAAAGGATGAGAGCTGGACCGTTCTGCATACCCCCAATTATCACCATCAATGTGATGAGAAATATTCATTTCATTTGCCATTGTCAGAAATTGCCTTGGTATATTTTGCTTAAAGAACTTTTACTGAATATGTCTAACAGCTATTTATAGGCTGCACGGAAACAAATGGTAAGATTATTTAAAGTTTTCTCAAATTATACCCACAGGGCTCACTCCATTTAAATTTTCATATCTTAAGCAAAATACATTTGCAGCAAACTTTGTTTTTATCTCGGTGCTTCAGTTAAAGAAAGAAAACTAAGAGCCAATTCCCTCCACCCTTGCAGAATATGAGAGAAGAGCTCATGTTCTCTTCCAGGTTCATGTCTGTATTTCTGACAGATGTGAAGCAGGTGAACAGATCTCCTGTTCAGGGCTGAGATCTGAACATCCCTTTTAGATGCTGTAAGTGTGGTAGGAAGCACTGCTCATAGCTCCATTACATTTCTCTTGTTGAACATCCTCTGTGTAAGCAGTGTTATTTTGGTGCTCATGTGGGCCCTTCCCATGAATCACTGCTCCTGTTTAAAGCTGATCCTCTCTCTCCCCTCAGCTGCAGGCAGAAGCTGTATCTGGAGAACCTGCCTAACACCAGTATAATAATTCCGTTCCATAACGAAGGTTGGTCATCCCTGCTGCGAACAGTGCACAGCATCGCCCACCGCACACCCGACCGCCTCATCGCCGAGATCATCCTCGTGGACGACTTCAGCGACAGAGGTAGGCACTGCTTCAGCCCCCTTTTTCAGGGATGTGTATGAGAAGCATGTGACTCTCCACACCATGCTGTGTCTGAATCAGCTGGTATCCAGTGCCCTTTCAGGACCCCTGTGCCCCTGTGGGTTTGTGTACACAGCGTTTCGGTCTCCTGCTACTTCCTGTGTCCTCTCTTGTTTCGCAACAGTCTTTTTTTCCGTGTGACCGACAGGAGCACTGAACACCAGCATTTTGCACCTCAGCCTCAGCCAATCAGATTCTTTTCACCATCTCCTCCCCCGCAACTCACCAGGCGAGTCTCGCTGGAATCACAGGCCACTGACCTGAGAGCAGCAGAAAGTGTCAATCCACAGGCTGCTCCTGAGATCGCTTCATGTGTGCATGCATTTGCATTCGTCTGAGCTCTTTATTCGATGGCTGGTATGGAGTGCCGGCCCAAGTTTACAGAACCCCCTGGAGCTGCATTAGTGTCTTTCTCTCATTTAGTTTCTCTGCATCAGGAGGGACACTGTAGGTGGATTATTCATGTCATGTGTCTCATGAAGTCAGATGACGAGGGTTATCAGACATCACATACTATTGCTTTGGGTAGAAAGAACTCTTATTGAAGCAGCGCAGGAAAAAAGCATCGGTCCTCAAAATGACGTCATGCTGAATGAGTGTGTTGGTGTTATTCTCAGCTCCTGAGAGAGCTGGCGTTGGTAGAGAGACAGCAAAGGACGTCTGTTTGCACTGGAGGCAGATTTAGTGCTGGCAGATCGTCAAGGAGCTGAGCAACTTGTGATGCATGACCTCGTGGCGGTCATGTGACTTCTGAGAGGGCCACCAGATGGTCACAGCTGGTGCTGCACAGCTGAAATGAATCTGTTACCCAGTGTTTCAAGCCCCAGTGAGAGGGACCCATGTGTCTGTGTTTGAGTGTGTGTGTGTGTGTGTGTGTGTGTGTGTCTGCTTCAACGCCTGTCTCTTCAAGGTGGACAGCAGAGTTGTTGTTCTTAATAGAGGTCGTTGTGTCACCTCATTTCATCCTAGTATCCCCACAGGAAGCTGGACACAGAGCACAGAGTAAGAGCCTGGCTTGTCTGTGTTTGGGGTCTACACAAATATCACTCTTTGTTCTGGCTGGTACAATGACCAGTGTGTTCTCAGAGCAGCAGGTACTGATCCTTACAGGGATATAGTGGTACAATGCCCATGCTACAGTTACAGTGTCAAAACTACTGGTAAAGTCCCTAAGTTCCTTCACTGCAGGTGCAATGCCCACACTTCAGGTATGGGGTCGAAACTACAGGTACAGGGCACACACTACAGGTACATTTTCCACAACGGCCACACAGCAGGAACATTGTGAGCCCATGGCTGCTGGCTTTTGAATAAGAGGTTTTAGTTTACTGAGAGGGTTATGTCTATCTTTGAAATATACCAAGGTTTGCTGGTTTTCATCTTCCAGTGGGAAGATGGGAGATGGGAGATTTTTTCTGATCAGATTTATGACTTTAAGTTAAAATGGCAATGAGCTCACAGATTCACACGAAACGGATCCTTTTGAAAAAATAGCCCAGGAGTTTGCTTGCTTTTGGCAGGTACCCGGATGAAAGATGACCGTCAGATAAATTATATTATCTGAAATTAGGTGTGAATTATATGGTTTTATAAGATTTTAGTCAGTCTGGGCAGTGTTTCTAAATGCAAAAATACCATATAGATAATGAATTTGAAGTTAATCATTAAAGTTTTGTTCCTCTTTCCTCATGTCAGTGATTCCATTCAGTCAGCAAAGACAGAAGTTAACTTTAAGTAGAGGTGATAATGAGCCAGAGTAGCTTCCATACCTTAATTTCCATGTATAATTAAACGCTAATGGACCAGATTTCTCTGAAAGCAGTTGGAAATAGAGGGCAGGAGGAGGCGATCATGAGAATTTCTCTCTGTAAATAGTGTTTGTGAAATTAAATTGAAATCGCCCAGTTAAGCCACCTGGGTTATTGCTGCTCCTGTGCAGTGCTACGCAGTAAACAGTGAGACCCGGCCGTGTCCCGATGACTGTCATCTTCACGGGTATTTTCCCCGGTGTCCCTGAGGCTGGATTCGCCCGCAGATGGCATCAGGCACGCGGTCACACTCCGCGGTCTCCAGCCTCTCGCCCCTGTCGCGTGCGGCTTGGTGAACAGTAGCCTGCGCCCAGCCGCCGTGACGAGCCATTAATTACCGCCGTCCTCCTGCAGACTCCAGCAGGGCCCCCTCACAGCGTCACACGAGCCTTTAAACTGAGCTTGAAGAGATCCAAGCTCGGCCCCCGTTCGCCGTGACATTTTAAACAGGCACAGAAAGAGCCCGCTGGGGCCGCGTCCAGGCCCCGCCGCGGTTATCCGCCGTGTGAGCGACTTAAAGGTTGCGTCGCGCGACAGGTGAAGGGAGCCGCATTGTCCCATCTGCCCCCTGCCCACAGGGGGGTGCCACCGTCACAGCTGGCACTGCTGAGATGGAGTTATCTCTTTCTCTGTCAGGACCCTTCAGTGAGGTCCACCAGGGCTTTTAGAGGAAGGCTCTGCGGCTTTAATCTCTCTCTCTCTGTCCCCGTGTTTGATCCCTTCATTGCCTCCGCGTGGCTGTGAAGTGCGGGGCAAACTGCTGATTTCAAACAGACTGGATTTCACGCACTGACAGCAGCTTGGATTATCTCATGTATTTATGCACAATTTCGCGACGCGGAACAGGAGTAGGGGGTCAAAAATATCTCAACAAAGCAGCTCCTTGATATTTTGTCTCAACCTCAATAGCAAAGTTGTATAAAACTTAACAGAAATGTCTGAAGATGCTTTCTACATACAGCCACGGTTTCACTAAGTACTGATGCAGTTAGATGGTTTAAAATTATTGCTACTGGCTTCACAAGATGAGAATTTGAAGGTGTTGACTGCAGTCATTATGCCCCTAGATTCACAAAAAAGAACAGATCATAATGAGAGCTTTCTAGCAATCATTATGTTCATTATGGTAAACCATAAATAACAATGAATATGAAAAATGGAGATATTCGCAGTCAGCGTTTCTGTTTTGTAATGCAATCTTGTACAAGACATGATTTCCCACCATTGATCCTAGAACCAGGCAGAACTGTAGAGGTCTGGTTCTTTGTGTTTTTCTGTTGTCTCTGCCGGTGGCCCGATCAAGAACCGCTAATCTTATTCTTTCAAAACTGAGTTTATTGGTAGTCTGTGAGACAGATGTAGGGTAGATTACCACCATCAACTCTGCTGGAGAATGAAGGTTACATGCTGGAAATCTTCCCAAAAATTTGTGAACGTTTTCTCAGTTTGCACGCCGCGGGGTTTGGAGCCTCAGCAAACAGCCTCTTGAGCAGTGTGTAATTAAAGACAGCGTAATTGCGATAATCCTCCCACCTCTTACAGAAACACTGACGCAGGCTGGAGAGGGAGGCAGCCAGGATTTTTCCAGAGGAAATCATTTCAGAAGCCGCTGCTGGGGAGCACGCTCTGTGACATCTTTAAAAAGCACTCGCGGCTACGCTACTGTTCTGCTGCTGAAGTGTATATATATATATAAATTGCTCATTAAGTCATATTTATATGAGTGTTTATGTCCACCTAAACACTTCCTCTGCAGTCACTTCAGCAGTATGTATATATAAAAACAATATATATATATATATATATATATATATATATATATATATATATATATGAACAACATTATATATATGATACAATGTTACAATTACTGCTAAAAGCATTACCTAGCATTAAAGCATTAAACTAATCTAGTTAGTTACTTAATGGCTAACAAGTGCATTATGGTTGTTAATTTCACTACATTATCTACATTACAGTAGTGAATGTCAGATCCTTACTGTAGTTTTTGTCAATTTGTGTTCCCTTTTTATAAAGCATTTGCGTACATTTGAAATAATAACAGTGCTGTAAAATTACAGATGATGTTTAAGAAAAAAATTCTGTAGATGTGGGTGCCTTTTATGTGTGCTTACAAAAGCCATGGCTGCATTATGCTTACCTTGACAAACCGCAAACTCATTACCGACCTCAAGAGACTTGAGCTAAATTTAATATCTGTTTCCATGAATGTGTTTATAATCAAAAAATAAGCTTGCGAGGGTTGCTCCAAATCACTTTAGATACCAGGATAATCCAATCAATGAATACAATCAAGGTTGGAAAATCCATTGCCTAATGAGTTCAGCATTGCAGTAGGCTCCTAATGGCCAAACTGCACCAGACTGAAGACTTTAAGCAGTCATTACAAGCTAAAACAAGGGGGGTTTACATTATAAGTATACAAAGCATCTTAATAAACAATATTTTATGTGTGTACTATCTCTACAGGATAAAATATGAATATTAAACTTATGTATGTATGTATGTGTGTATGACAGAGACTTTTAATTTTGAGCATGGATCTCTCACTTTATTGTGTAGCACTAGAGTATATGGTTTATGTCAAACGTATCATAATGGGTTCCATCACGGTCATAAATCACATTAATATACTGCAGCCCTTTTCCAAACTAGAGTTGCCGAATCTGCTCACCCTAAAAAACACTCAGGTAATTGAGGTACTGTATGAACAAGTTCATTTTTGAATTGAGCATTTATGCAGCCATTGTAGATATAATAGATTACTTTAGTCCCGAAATTAAATAATGATTTGCTGTCAGCACAAACGAAACGAGTTGTTTTACAGTATTGATTATTTTATGCTCATTCACAAACTAAGCTGATAATAATGCAATACAGAATTGAAGACAAGGAAAGACATACTCCCCCCACGCTGTGACCGACTTAGTCACAGCCTAGTTGTGGCCGGTGTAGTTCGATGGTCATAACACTCACACAATGTGCTGTGACCAGAGGGAAAAGAGAGGTTCATGAGATGAGATCAAGTGCTCTTCTGGATCAGCGGTGCTTTGCAGGGATGCTGGGATATACCACATGCCAAGCATGGGAACATATTGTGTTGACTACTCTATAAATGAGATGATGATGATGATGATGATGATGATAAGGATGATGCAGCCCTGGCCCCCACCACATCACCCCCACCTCCTATTTCACATGTGCAGTACAACTACACAGACCCACAAACACACAGACACACGCTCTCTTCCCTGCACCTAAAATCGAAGCAAATCAAAACCATTCGACACCGATGAGTGAGCTACCTACTCCACATCAGTGATTTATCAGAGCAAAGTAAAGCTGTTTTTTTTTTGTGTTGGAGACATGCTGTATTGTTTTGGGCATGACAAGCATTTATCTCCTCGTCTTGGGTTTCAGTTGTTTGGGCTCTGAAAGCTCAGGGCAACCCATTCAGTTGAGACATTTGATACAGGGCTGTCTGTAGAACACATGCTGTGCTTTTTCTACTCTGTGATAAGTACAGTTCATTCTATTCTGCTAGTCACTGGTATCTGTAATTCACTGATGTTCTGTGGAGGTCATTTTAGAGCAACTAAACCAAAGCAAGTGGGTGATTAACTTGGCAAAGATAATTGACTGAGAAGCGATGCTATTTTACCATCTGCCTTTTAACATTTCCTCTGAAGCTGGGGTGAACTCTATTCATCTAGGTCACATGCTGTAGTTTTTCTCTTGTATGATTTTGTTGCAAATGAAATTTAATGTGTGACTTGTTTTAACATTTCACTGTTTGACTGTCCTTTGACAGAGGTCCTGTGTCAAGGCTTGCCCAAACTGACTGTGCCCTGTTGGATTGTGGGTATGGTGTAGGAAGTAAGTGTTGTCTTTTTGTATGAGATACAAAACCAAGATCCTGACTCTCTGTGGCCTCTAAAATTTTAGTGGGAGTTCTTGAAAAAGCAGGGGTGTTAACGTCGGTGTCCTGGTCAAATTCCTTCGTGTGTCTCATCAAACACCTTCCCCATCTAGCTACCAAATCATGCCTAAAGTAGATCAGATGCATAAAGACCCACATTCCCTGCAGTTCTTTCCCCCAGGTTCTCATTGTAAGAGAAATGAGCTCTCAATTGACCTCCGTGCTTAAATTTATGATTAAAAAAAATTATCTAAAGCAGCTACTGTGCTTTCATTGAACCTGATTATCTTTACGCTTCAACAATGGTGTCTGAGCTGAAAGTCTGTAGATGGAACAGATTAATCAGAGTCTGACCGCAGGTGAAATATGAATCATTGAACTTTCTTTTCACACCATTTCCGTCTCCTAAATCGGAGATGTACGAGTCATAAAATGTTTGAAATTGTGATACATGACAATCCAAACGGGGTGTAAAAGATTAATTTATTAATGCATTTCAGATGTCTTGCAGGTGTGCAACTATATCAAGTCATTTAAATCAGTTCATTTTAACAGAGATATTTTAACTTTTTATCATGCTGGGTTCATAAACTGATGAAAGAGAAAACTATAATAGCCCTAATATCTGGGTTGTAATGCAAACATGGAAGCAGACAAAAGATATGAACTCCAATAAAAGCCCTGAACAAAAGACTCCTGTCATTTCAAGGAACCTGATGATAATTAGAAAATTATAACAACGAAAAACCTATAGAGCTATTGGTACTGGTTTGTGTTTTTAAAAAACCTGTCTTTAGAAACATGCAGGCTGCAGTGCGAGGCACTGATACTGATGGCAGGATTTAAACCTCAGACCCACAAACGGCTGATTGGATTGATGTTTTTGTGACAATGCAAATCTCTCTTCGAGAGTAATTTCCGCTCTCACAGGACAATTGACAACAGCGGGAGATGTTCTTGAAATAGTGAGATGTATGATTAGCGTAATGAATGGTAATGATCGCCAGGAAATATCTCCAGGAAGGAACTGCCTGAAAGAGTGTTGGAGAGAGAGTTCCTTATACAACATGTATATATATACAACATGAAAACAGAACCATGCATTGAGAAAGTAACATGACACAGGTGTTTTACCTGTTTTCAAGCCATGATCTTCATTCTTAGTATTGCTTTCTTAGTTATTTAGATTCACCTGTTTTTTTCTCTCTCTCCCCTTTTCGCTCTCACTGTTGGAATGGCTTATTGCACACCCCAGGCTATTTTTCACACTACAAGTCCCATAGTGCACCACAGTAGAACAACCCAGCTGAGTGCAGAGACACCCCTGCGGATGTCATCTGAGCAACTCATAGGCAATTGACAAGTCTCCAGAGGGTGCCTCTGAGTGGCGCAACGAGGGGGCTGTGGCCAAAGTAACCTATCTCACCCCATTGTGATGGAGCCAATAATGTTCCCTTACTGTCATCTCCCAGGCAGAGCTGCTCAAAGACACAGCCGATTATTAACATTGAGTTTAGTGCTAATTACTTTTCACAGACGTACCACACGGTTCACCCAGCCCAAAGAGTAGGTCTAATATACAGGAATGAATTACATCATTTACGTGTCCTGAATATTTTTGCCAAACACTAGTAAATATATTAGTATTTCTGACCAGAAAAAGGATTATTTTGAACATGGATAATTACAACAGTGAATTTCTCATGATACCCCTCGGATTTCAATCTAGATGCAGACACTGAGATTGGACACTGAGGTTGGAGGTGAGATAGACACAAACAAGCTGTAACACTTTCAACTTAATGGGGCCTTTTGTGCATGTGGATGCATTGTGTTGCCGTGCACCAAGGGGTATAAATAATAGCCTGTATGGGGTGAAGCAGTACTGCAGGTGGCCATGCTGCAAGACCGTGGCATGCGTGTGCTGTCTCATTCAGGAAAGGCGATACCCTGTTCCTTCAGCACCGCAAACATTCTTCTCTTCTCCCGCAGCAAACGCATTTCCACCTCCCTCTTCCAGACTGGAGCCACCTGTCGATCGCTGACAACGAAAGCCAGTCTACATTGTTAAATCGACTGTGTCCGCCAGCCGAAACATCATCAATACGCCCATGATAATACAAGTGTAGCTGAATGCTTTTAGTGCCTGTATACAGAAATTTGAAGAATGTCTGAGCAAATCCACAGTCCATGTCCAGGGGCCATCTGAGAGAGGGCAAAATTAGCAGGTGTAGTTTTTGTCACTAGTTTAACTCCAAGGAAGTTATAAAAAAGTAGCAGTACGTGGCAGGAAAAAAGGTGTAGACACTTTTGATTTGCGGGATTTGTTATTAACTAGGATGGCAGATTTTGACACACAATGGGGGCTGCACTTTGAATTTGAAACCTAATAAATGAAAAATAATTTGACAGCGCTGGCACTGAGAACGTGTCACTGTATCACTGAGAAGCAGTAATTATTAATGAAGTTGATTGCAATAATTACACCCTAACACATCTCAGCAATCAAATGTGAATGTCAGACAGCTTTGTTAATTGTAGAATGGTGCTTCTCACAGTCTTTTATTCTCTCTTTCAAGTGTTTTTTTTTTCTTTTTTATAATTTGTTTGTGTCAAAGCAGCACACAGCACTGACAAATCAAGAGAGATCAAAATAGATCATTTTGTTTGTAAAATATGAATACATTTTGGCTTATCAAAAGAGTCTTTTTTTTACATCCTCACTCTTAAAATAAATATTTAAACATCTCCACTGTTTTCTTCTTGGGAATGTCTGCTTGTCTGAATCTGCTGACAAGAATGCAATCAAGCACTTCCTGTTACAGGAGCAAACTGAAGCTCTTGTTGCCAGAGTATTACAGGGCCACTTCCTGTAGCTGTGCTTGCCTCTGTTTCTGGGTCCCTGACCAGACAGGAACATTTAATTAAAGGAGGCTGCAGGCACAGACCGGAAAACAGACTCATGATTTAATTAGTCTGGAGAGCATTAACACCACTAATTTACTGATTTACCATTTCAAGCCACACATTTTCAGAATACTTGGTCAAACATGTTTATTTTAAGGTACTGAATCTACACGGTACTTTTTTAATAAGCTTTAGTAACAGCTGCTGCTCAGTCATACTCTATATTATAATTGCTTTATTAAACTGATAGCGAGTCAGAACTTTTCCATTAAACTGGAGCCTAAGTTCCCCCTGTAAGCTGGAGACTGTACATTCCCATTACACTAAAGCCTGTGTTTCCCCTTGAGTTGGAGCCTGTGCAGTGTGCTTTCTGATGCAGGACTCTTAAGCCATTAAATTAGATCAATAGCATGTTTCAAATGAGAGGCTCCAGCCGATAACACAGGCCGCTTGCCTGCCGTGATCCCATTCTCTCAGTGATAATATTCCGACAGGCACAGAGCCCACGCACCAGGACTCACGACCTGAAGAATTCCACCGTGCGGCTTCAGAGACCTCCGAAGGAGATCCTTCATTCTTCATCTCCAAATTTGGAGCGATTATCTGAAGGAACAGCAGACTGGAGGCAGAGCGCCTACAATTATCATATCACCGCAGCGTATCGATTTCCTCTCCTCTGGAAATGATCTCAGATCGGCTTCCCAAACACAAAAAAGCCCTTTTTATCCGTCACATCATTGGCTGGGCTGTTGAAGAATCGGTCGAGATTTCGCTCCATTTAGAACAATTGTGCGGCTGCTCAATACAAAGCCATTATTGTTCCTAGAAAATGGAAAATCGTTTCTGGAGGAAGCAGAGTGCCAGAGTGCTGATGCTTGATTATCCATGTTCTTTGTAGCCTTAGAGCTATGCTCAATTCTGCTATAGAGACACTGTCCTTAGGGTTTCAGTCTTTCAGTAAATATTACAGTATCTTTAAATGAAACAGAAGGGCAATGAGGATCATTCAAGTTCTAGACATCATCATCATCATCATCATAGTTTCATAAGAATCCATTACTTTTTTCACAGCTCACACAACATTTTACTTCCATGTTAAAACCTAAAGCAGAACTGCTCAGTAACACTACATGAAATTAATGCACTGGTACCTTCCTTCCAGGCTCTCCATGTTGAATGGAAGCTTTTTTTGTTCCAGAAAGTGAAAAAGTAAAGTGCTGAAGAAAATGCAAACCTGCATATGCTCACAAAGTTTTTCATTAATCACCCACAAAAGAAGTAACTAAAAACCTTAATTTGAATTGATTTTTCAGTATGAAGGCCAAGGGTTCCTAACTTTTCCAGGAAAACTCCTGCAAACCGCTCTCTCGATTTTAGAAACATTGCGTTCATGTGGCCTCGTTTATCGAGCGAATCATCAGAGGACGGGCCTAAATGAGCCTGATTGTGTAATGAAGAGCTAATTACAAGCAGCCGCGCTCTGGTAGTGAATTCAGCCCAGCTGCTAATGCTGTTCTGGCAGGGGTGGTGCACCGTGTCTCATTAGAGAAGACAAGAGTGGCAATGGAACCATGCCCAAACACAGTCTGTGGACAGCAGCAGAAACAATAGGCCATTCTCCAGTCTGCGTGTACCACAAATCACTCCTGTCAAACAAGGCCGCAGTTCTCACCACTATTCATCTTTTTTTTGCCCTTATTTTCCATATCACATGCTGAGGGAGAACACTTTTTAAAGATTTTTTCTTAATCTCAGTCATGTAGAGTAAGAATTAAATGCATTTTGACCATTACAGCTGGAAGGGGAGTCTTTCAGTACTATGTCAAGCTAGAAATTGAACAGCATAAGCTAAGACATCCATGCAAGAAGATGCTCAACATATTATACAGAAGCACAGGGTTATAAAAATCCTCTCATGCCTTAGTTTGCACATGAATTGATCTAACTGGAGCTTGTCTGTGGTATTATTTATTCGTACCATAAGTATTTCTCTTATCCCTCTATCCCTCCTGGGAGTTCATAATGGTTCTGCAATTTTCAGCGCATGAAATTCTTCATTCTTCTAGTGCAAGACTATTTAGATTTTTTCATATGGATAACATGAATGCACAATGAATACAATTTTGTGGAAAAGTACCAAGGAAATAGCCTTCAAAATTTTAGTATCTTGGCAAACAAGACTAAATGAGCGTGCCCAACAATATAATGGAGATATAATTGCATTCCAGCATCTCTTTATATTGAAATGTTACACTGATCTGTCTTCATTTTGGTGTTTGTGTCCCTGAAAGGTCCTCTGAGAGACAGTGAAGATACTTTCCATACTAAAGTTTGTAAGAATGGCTAAATTATCTTACATATGGAGAATGACATTAACAATGTTCTGAAACAGTTTAGTTGCTGTTTGTAGATTTATTTTTCAACATGGTGAGATTATAATTTATGAAGTTACAAAGGCATAATATGTTTAATGTGATTTTTTATAACTTCCTTTCAAACTTTTTTTAAAAGCCACATTTTCTTCTAAACGTATTCATTTTCAGAGCCCCCTTTAGCCACAGGCTGATCTATTAATTGGAAATGTCAGACTACAATCCGTGATTGTGCTGCCACAGCAAACATAAAATAAAATAAGAAGTGACATCTCTATGGGCTTGTATGAATAATTCAGACGAAAATACGTAATCATTTTTGATATTTTTCTTTCTTGCCTCCCACTGAACAGAGATGGCAGTAACGCAGGCGGGTGTGAGTGAGAGCGGCTTCCTTCCAGCTCTCTCTCTCAGAGGGAAATAATAAACTGCAGAAACACAGAAACATGGTGTGGAAGGCAATCTAATTATAATCTCATTTCAGTAACACACTCTCCCTCTCTGGAGGTGACTCACACGCATACTGTACACCATTCTACACGCAGTCAAATTTCGATAAAGATTTTCTGCATGTTGGGAACATCTTATTTTTGAGCCAGCTACATGCAGCTTGCAATTTACAAAAATGACAATTAAGGTTAATTACTTCAATTGAAGACCATATGAAGTAGTCATGCCTCCACAAGAAATTAGAAAGACATTGGGAGGGCAGCAATAAAAACAAATGGAGCACATTCTGTTTTGTTCTGAGTTCATAAGCAGAATAATGAAGACCATGAAGAATGATGGCAATGTTGACATTTTCTGTGACATTTTCCTAAAGTTGGCTTGTGTGCCCTCAAGACAGTGTCATTAATTAGATGAAGATCAGTTAATTTTATTGAATGTTTAGCTGTGTTAAAGTTAGCAAAGCGGTTACTGTACATAATTGACCGATACTGCCCACGATAATCTTTCTTTTGGTCTATGTTATTCAGCAGGTGTTACCGTAACTGTTGAGATATATGCTGTTTTTCTGCTGTCAGTTGTTGGCTCTAGATCAGAGCTAATCAACGCTTGCAGTGCTGTAAGTGTCTGTAAGTGCCACAGATGTCTGCCCCCACAGTCTCTCTTTCTCCTCCATACCCTGAGCTGGTGAAACCACCTTTAAAAGAAAACAGGGTGTGCACCAGTTAGGGTTCCTGCAGATTCTATTGCCGTGTAGACAGACGGTCTCGGGCTGCATATCTACACGCTGGGCTCCGTGCCTGTCGTCACGTCTAGCGAGAGTCGTGTAAAATCCATATCCCTCCGGTCAGGCTCCGCCAGCGTTAGCAGGGAGTAATGGAAGTGGCGAACCTGTGAAACAGCCTGTTGCTTTTCTGCGAAGCTTTCTGTGAACCTGCGAAGCAGCCTGGAGATGGCTTGCTGGAAAGAGATGAGGAATCAATGCAGGAGGGCAAACAGGGTCGCTTGGTTACCTCCAAGCCGCCAGCAGAATAACAGACTAGTCTTGCCCTCTCTGCCCGCCAGCATGCACAGGAATCAGTGCCTTTGGAATGTGGAGTCTATATTACTATGGATGAAGTGGGCACCATGACACACTGTATATTATCTCAGGTTGGACAATATCACTTTATCCCCTGTGTAATGTACTCTACCTTAGCAGCTGTGCTAAATGTCCGACAATGTGTATGGGAAACTCAGCTAATGAAGAGACGAGATGGCCCTAATACCTGCATAACTATACGGTACCTATATAAGTATTACTGTGTACCTGTGCGTGTATTCATTGCAGGTGTTGCACAGGTGGAAACACATAAACAACAAAGTTATAACTATTGGTGTACTCTGTGTAAGTATGTAAATATATACATACACAACTCTTTCTATCTCTCTCTATATATACTTACAAACCAAACGATACTTATGTACTGTACTTACAGAAAATGAAAAGAAATACTATTTTTACAGTTGGGCTGTAACATTTGCAATGCAAAATCAGACATACAACCTGCAATATATGTGCATAATATTGTAACATAAGGATTGCATTATGCGGGGTTCAGACTGCACGATTTCAGCCCCGATTTTGACACGATTTTGCTGACAAATTTCCAGCGTCGGGCCCGAATGGGAACATCGAGAGTGACGCCAAACGACAAACGGGTCTTGTAATGTGACATAATCGAAGAACAGCGGCATGTGGCATCTGGGACACCCCACGACATCCCGACGAAAAGTCTAGCATGTCAGAATTTTTTGAGAATCTCCTACGACATGTTCCGAAGTTGACCCATAGGATGACAGAGTGCTCAGAGGTCCGGAACGATTGGCGATAACAAAAAAAACATTTAATCAACTCACTTATAACATTCAGGTTTAAGACAGTCAAGATAATCAAAATACATTCGAGCCTAGTAGGAGAAATAGCATTTTTTCCCTGCAACCAGTTGCTTGGTCCTAGGCACAAAAGGTGTGCCTAAATGAAATTAGGAATAGTAACAGTAATTATTGTTAAATGTCAGTAATATTACTGTAATTGTGGTTAAACATAACGTGTTACACTTATTCTCAGTAAGTGTTACAGTAATTGGATGGCGTTACAGTAATAACAGTAATCAGTATTATTATTATCATATTTGTTAAACATACAACTACATTTACATTAGTTGTAGAAATTGTGTAGCCTACTAGAGACAACAAGGCACATTCTGTATCTGCAGAGCAAATAGCAAATTCTCTAGTGTAATGTCAATGCATGAACTCGGCAGCAACAACACATAACACTCTCCAGCAGTTAACGTCGCCATGACAACGATAGGGAAATAAGCCACATTAAAACCACATTCAAGTTCTCTTTGAAAGATAGACAGCCCATACTGTCCTCTTTGTGACACCCAGGACTGGATCCACAATCGTTTTTTCCTTTTTCTTCTTCTTTTCTGAACAGAAGACCACCAGTATCACACATAGCTATTCTGTAGCCTCCTCCCCGACGACACGCAAGGATGTGAACGATAATTGGTTGGGGCCAAAGTTGTAGTGTTGCCAGTCTCCCGACCAAGACGCGGCAAGACTTTATGGCACTATGACTAGCTAGTCTGACATGGTGACCGTCGTGAAAGACAAAAAAAAATAGTATAGTCTGAACCCAGCATTAGTTAATGTAATGTAAATGGGAGCAGACAGGTGACACTTATTTTGTGAACATTTCTACAAATTTAAATACATTATTAATCAACTTTACTAGGGTGACTTACATAGATCACATATAATTTACGCAAGTGAACACTGACTCTGGCATTCAGGAAGCATGCCGTGCTCAAGATCACAGCAGCCAAGTCCCAGATGGGAATAGAACCTGCAGCCTGCTGGTTTGGCCCTTTCCCACAGCAGAACACTGCTGCTGATGTGTTTCACACTGACGCTAAATCTGTCTTCATTAAGATCAACTTCACATTCACTCAAGTCTTGTTTTAGTGTCCCCCAGAGCTATGGCATGAGGGAGTTCTGGATGAGCTTTAGAGGAAGAATCCGCACTGATTGAGACGGATATGCGCTATACCTCACTGATCCCAGATCAGCCGTCCCTAAGGATGGAACTGTACTCAGACTCGGTGCTGTTCAGCAGAACGTGAGTGTCGTCCTGCCGGTCTGCTCCCCTCTCCCGCGGCGTCAGACGCGCTCTTGCTTTTGTTTAACACCTGCCCGGCGGCTCGGTGCATTATCCATGCGGACAGGTCGCTGTGGGAGCGTTCTGCTCAGGCCTTTCTGTGCACGGCCCGCAGCGAGGGGCTGACAGCTTAATGAGCGGACAGGTTTTCAGGACCTCGCCGCTGCATCTGGAGCCGCCTGACATCTGGCAAACAGGGAGCACCTAATGGGGCCCAAACAGCCGGATTCCGGACGAGCACCCATAAAACCGCCGGGATGCTGGGAATTAATTGGTCATTGAGGTGCCGGAGGTGGTGGGAAGAGAACTTTGATTTAGTTTAATTGGTTCTACTTCTTCGGACATAAAACAGATTTGATGGATTTTTTTGTGCCACTTCTCCGAACTATATATTTCCTTTACAGCAGGGTTACCCGTAGAATACAACAGTGCAGCCAGGTTTGAAATGTGAGTCAGGTTTCTTGACAGTGACTTTTATGTCATATTGTTAATATAAATGCTAGGCCATTCACCGTTATATTTGCTGCATTTTATGTATTGGTCTGAGGCAGGAGTTAGTAAAAATATTATTTCTCATTGTTGCTGGTAAGATTGGTATTATCTCATTACAGAAATAACAGCCCTCTAAATCTCATGTAGATGGCTGGTTTGTGAAAGCTGCATATTTCTCCACCAGGAGTGGTTAAATATTCAGGCCATACCTGGTTTAATGTGGCATCACTAATGCCACGGGGAGCCAGATGGCACAGACCTGGGCTGGGTGGGCTGTGCTGTGGGGGCGGGGGGGCTGTCATACATAATGACAGACAGGGCTTGTGACAACTCACATTAATCATTGCAGGTGTTGCAGATTGACCTAGCATCCCCCCCACCCTCACCCTCTCCACCCCCTCCACCCCCTCCAACAGGGGGCTGCTTCTATGCTGTTTGTAATGGAAGGTGAGCACTCATTTCAGCCAGACAGGAGAGACAGAGAAGCAAAGCAATCCTCCAGGACAGCAGGTGTCAGAGAAGTGATTGTTCGCCCTTTAGGAGACGTAATATTGTAAGAGAAGGTCCCATAAGGCATTGCAGAGTTATACACAACTCAGCTACAGGGATACTGCAGGCGTTGGGAGCAATTGTAAGCATTCAGCAAGATCAGTGACTGCTGACCCGATGGGACCCTTGTAGTTTAGCAGCATTATGTTTGTGACAACAGTGACAGCCAACAGTGCTTGTTGTGTCATAAAGCAGAAGACCAGCGTTTAATTCATATTGATGGATGCAAATCCAGATGTCCTGCTCTACCTAAAAGTTATGTGACAAGGAGCAGGGTGAATCTAAGTGCAGAGATGACTCAGGACACAAAAGGTTTGGTTCAAAGAAAACAAAAGTTTCCTTTACTGGAGACTCCAGAGAAACCGAACAGGCTTGGTACAAGAGTTCATGCAGTAATCGTGGCAACTCAAGACTGAGCAAATATGTGAACTAAGAGCAGTACTTAAATAACAGAAAACACAGGTGAATCCAAAAACTAATTGACACAGGTGGATGTCATTCACTAAATTATACATAGAACACAGGAAGTTATGAGGCCATCTGGTGACCATCCCAGGAAGCAGCAGCCATACCCCTAACATTATACATTGCTGGGGGCATGCATACGGAAGCAACCTCATGCTATGCTAAAGTTTGTTTGGGATAACTTTGTGAGAACAAAGGCTGATGCAACCGAGTCAACACGTTGGGCCAAACCAACAAATATCAGCTACAAAAGCCGCACCAAAGGGGATCATGGGTCAGTGTGGGAACACCTCAAATGAGTCTAAATCAAGCATCATATGAGCACAGATTTCTAGCAAGAAGTGAGGTCACAGCTACAGAATCAAGCGTGCCTTGTTTATGAAAAACCGCTGCAGACTCAGAGCAGAAAGAGCCCCCCCCCTCCTCCCCAGCATTTAAAAAACAGGACCAAAAAAAAAAATCACATCATTATTAAAGAACCCAACATGAAAAGAGAGGAATTAGCATTTAACGAGCAAGCCTCCCTCCTTTTAATATGCATTTTGCACTTTCAAAGTGTTAGCAGGATCTACTCAAGACAGGAGGAAAAAAAAATATGAGAGAGCTCCTACAGGCTAGCACCACCATATTCATTATTCAAGTACACTTCGTTAAAGATCTGATAGTCTCAATTGCTGGTGGGGCCCTTTGGATTCAGAATCTTTCAAAGCAGGAGACAACTAGAAAGCTGTTTGGCGGGCTTTGAAATAAAACGTTCTAACTGACATCTCTGTGACTTTAGGTCATGATGTCGTGGTCAAGTATGCATCAGGGGTGGAGCCAATCACTTCACTGCTTCTCCGAAACCACAAACCAAAGTCAGTTTCTCACACTGCATGTGAGTTTGGCACCAACGTCATTGGAGGCTAGTTAGCTTCCTTAGCAGTACCCAGCTATATGTGCAATCGGAGATGGAGCCACCATTGGAAAAATGCAGCATAAATACTTAAGTGAGGGAATAATGGCATTATACTCACATCCACTGCAGTTATAACAGTGAAACACAGAAAAAAAACATCTTCTTTCTAAGCAGAAAAAAATCAGCATTTTTCATAGCAAAGAAGCTTAGGTGTAACACCCTGCAAGTGTGAAGCAATACAAACTGGGCTCGAAAAGTCAGAGACGCAACACTTTTCTCCCCATCGTTTTTGGTAAGCTTAGTAAGCCACCTACTGCCAGTCTCACAAACGTCTATCACAGTGTATTGGATCAGTATTCATACCATTCAGCTTGCTGCGAAATGAATCTCAGCCTCACTTTGTACCGAAGCTATCAGTCCCAAGTGGAATAGAGAAGGACTGTAGTTACAGGCAGAAAAGCAGGCTAACAAGCTCAGATGCATGATATTGATCTACACTTTTGTGGAATAAGTTTCTTTTAATGCTGCACACTAACGTACACACCTTACTTATGGCAGAATAGGATGATTGTTATTACACATATGTTTTCAGTTTTCAGTCTTGCTTGTTCCTCTGTCAGGTACCATTAGTCTGTTCAAACAGTGTTCCATGTTCCATGCTCCATGCAGCATATCTTTAAAATAATGCTAATTATTATTTAATGAAAAAAAGGGGCGGCAGTGTCGTGTAGTGGTAAGGAGCAGGGCTCATAACCAAAACGTTGCTGGTTTTATTCCCTACGAAGTCACTGCTGCTGTACCCTTGGGCAAGGTACTCAATCCAAAATTTCCTCAGTAAATATCCACCTTTATAAATAGATAACATGTAAAATCTAAAATTGTAACCTAAGTAAGTTGTTCTAGATAAGAGTGTCTGTTAAATGACAGTAATGTAATGTATATATATAAAAAAATAATAACAATAATAATAAAACTTAATTTAAAATCACTTTAGATGCACAACAGCGCCTCCTCCTGTTCTTTTGCATCCATTGCAGTCTGATCCCCCTAATGCCAGGGTTTATCAAGATTGCTCCTGTTTATGATGTCATGCAGCCCAAGGCTGTTGGGAGTCTGTTCAGCAGTGCATTGTGCTACACAAGCCTCAGACTCTCATTACTAAGGGTGCTACACAGATATTGAATAAACTAAAGCCTGATACCTCAGGCTGAGCATTGGGCTGCTCACTGGGCTCCACTTGATTCTCCCAGAGGGGCCTTTCACAGCACCAGGGGACTGGGTGTTGGAGCACTGTGGCCTGATTGGTAATGACATTCACCAAATGATGGGGAACTGTGCTGGCGATTTATATAATCCCTTCACTCAGCCCTCCGGACACAATGGCACTAATATGCTTTACCTTGGAGGTAAACAGAAAACATTTCCCTGCGCTCTTTCCAGATGTGACCACTTCCTGCCATTACCATTCATCCACCCTCCGTGGCTAATGAGCGACACGCTGCTCTGTGGGGCCTGATTCTGAGTGTCTGCAGAACAATAGCCATCAGAGGCAGCAGTGGGAAGCTGCCTGTAGGCAGGCCGAGCCCAATCATTTCCAACACGCTGTTTTCAGCCGCTCTGAACCCAGCGCAGCGTCGCTCTGGGGAGGGACAATAGCACCCGTAATTTCTATCATGCAAACAAAGTGCGGGTGATTAGGAAAATCTACAGAATGGCGTTACTGGCTCTGACGGAAGTACGAACGGAACGTTTTTCATCTGCTGCGTCCGAAGGGCTCACACCATGCAATTACACATTTTTTTTAACATGCTGGGTGTACATCTTAAAAATGATTTATTTCTGTCTGTGCTCTGCAAATGCATGTGTAAGTGTTGCCATGGCAGTGTAAAATTCCATAACAGCTGCATTTGAAAGGAGGTGAATGTGCGTATTGTACAGTATGATGATAAGTTCATGGTTTCCAGCAAGCCAGAGCAATTAAAGTGGAGGGAAAGTAAAAGGCTTTTTCAATATACATATGATGGGCGAATTAATCGCCTTGCTGTTCTAATGAATGTGTTCAGTGTGTAACAATATGAGGACTAGGCAGGATTACTCTTGCATGTTGAGGTTAACAGCATAAGGAGCAAATGGTTATTCATGAAAACAGAATACTGCTGTGGTGGTACATGGTAACACATGTATTTTATATTGGCTTTATATTAGCAGAGACATTTTACAAAGAAGAATGCAGTGAAATACTGTGACAGCAAAAAGTATTTTTATTTGAACTCAGTGAAAATGTATGTAAACATATTCTCAATCTTGATTTGGGAAGTTTGGGAATTGATTATTTTTAGACCCTCTTTGTTCCACACAATGGATTTTTTTCTCACTCAATTACTAAAGCTGAAGATGAGAAATGTTAAAAATTTCTGTAAAAATTGAAGAAGCTAATTAAATACAGAGCCAGGTCACTGTACAGCACTGTGGTGCAGAACAGCTCAGAGTTATTAGTGAATGTTAATGTATTGATAAACCAGTGCTGAATGACAGGAAGCTTTGGGCTGTGACACTTTCAGCACCATGGACAGTGCCTGATGCAGTAGACCAGTGTAGAGAGTGCTACTGAGAGGGGCAATTTTCCTTCTACCTTCATCTCTGTATAAATGATCTATTTCATTTCTAACATTCAGAGCCCACTCTCGCACTCTCTATAAATGAGATGCAAAAGAGATAACTTTTAAAAAGTAAAGAAGGTTAGAAACTAGTTGTGGGGCTGACACGAGTCACAAACCCTGTCTGTTTTTTGAAGTTTGTAAGTGCCAAACTTCGCTCGTTTTACGCTTCAAATGATGCTTAGACAGTGTATGACAATACCAGTTGTGTGTGTGTGTGTGTTTGTGTGTAATATGCACGACAATATGCATTACATACATACGCACACAAACAGAAGTGAGTGTATATATACAGAGTGTCTTTCATACATACATTTTTTTGTCCGATGATGACAGTGATGATGATGATGTCATAAAGCCAAGGAACTCACAGAGGCTTCTGTGCTGAGGTTTTCGAGGAGAAGACGTGCTCTTTGGGCCAGCTTTAATTAGTTTCAGCGACAGAACTGCAGCGCGTTTGAGTTTGGATTCCTGCTGTGCATAAAGTATGCGGTAAAATTAGATTTCCGAGCATCTCCTTATGTAAATCATCCCTGCACAGAACAAAAGCTGCTTCCTTCTAAGAATACCGCTCTTTGTCTTTCGCTGGAATATGGTAAAATCTATTCTTTGCCGTGTGAAAGAAACCCATCATACGCACTGAATTATACATTTCATTTTTTTGATGCGCAGTGTCAGTAATTGCAAATTGGAAAGTTGCTAACTCATTCAGTTTCTTTTGTCTCGGGGCTACGGTTTCCAAAAACGCCACTGAGCATCTGCCCGAAGTTTTCCATTAGCAAAAGGATGTAAATCAGAAATATGCATTTGACCTAAATCCTGAAATGGATACTTTTTGCTGCACAATCAAGGATAAATAAACAAGTTTAACTGAAAGTTCCTCAACTTTCACTCTCTGTAAACGGGTATGATGGTGATATAAAGGTAAAAGGTCTTTTCCCATTTACCAATAAGGGCGATCTGCTTAGCCATATGGTTGAAAACATGAGCCTGACCATGTGGTTATGTCTGTATCTCAGCATGAGTGTATAAGCCCTACAAATTCTCTATTGCCTCACTTGAATTTTGGGATAGGTCACGGTTACTTCCCCTCATCTTTAGATAGGGAATGCTGATACTGCTGCCATTTCTGCTGCAAAGTTTATCTCAATTGGCATCTTCATGCTCTCTGATTGGCTCTGGACAGCCTGACTGGAGCACCCAATCATCTGTCAGAGCCAGCTCGGACCTTAGACACTATGGAGGTCATGTTGTTCCTATGACTCACAGAGACTCCCTCATGCAGGAATTCCATGGGCGCTACTTTCATGTAGATTAGTCTTTCCCGGCTAATACAGCATGTAATTCCATCGCCCGAGAGCCGTGGCATAAATCCACAGGCATATTGCCGTCTTCAGGGCCTGCTGCTCACTGCCACTGCTGTAATCACAGAGCATGGAGGATAGGCAGAGGCGAAGGGCTTAGTGGAAACCCAGCTCACTTTAATAAATACAAACTCAGTATGGGGAGAAATGAGGTGGCTTTACTAAGAATATACATTCAGCAAAAGTAGAAGCCAGTAATAGCGTAGGAAAGTTATGGGTTTTACACACATGTTTCATAAGCTCTGTTTCCTGTGAAATTAAAATAGATGCCTGATCCGCTCAGTGGGTGAAGGTAATATCATGCACTGTGCATGCCATGTGTCTGACAGTAATGTTCCAACTGAGGGGCCGTTTCCCGTGATAAGAGACCAGCAGTGAGAGGGACTGAAGGGTAAAGATGAATATTTGCAAACGCATTAGACAGCACCGCACGCTGCACACACTCTCTCTCAGGAGACCTCAGGCTGGTGCACTAGTGAAATCTGTAATTCCCCACTGATTAGTGCAGAGCAGAGTGCAGTAGTTAGCAGAACAGACTGAAATGGATGTGAAATGGATGTGAAGGAAATGAAGCTTCTGGTGAGATATGCTGATGGGGGGTTTGCATTGTCACTAAAGGCTGGAGGCTGTGTACATGCGCCACTGCTACTGAGAATCAGAATGAGGCTCCTCTGCATTCCAGAATCCAGCCACAGTGAGTCAGAGAATCAATAATCTGTATTGGGATGAACATCTATCAATACACAGCAGTGGTTAATGAGTCATTAAGGGGAAATTGCTGCTGTTATTGATGATAAAGTGGCCATATGGTGGCATCAACCACAGAACATTACAGTGAAAGACTGGACCCCCACCCCCCCCAACCACCCTCTTGGTACTTCCATAGTAGTTCTTCATTGGCAAGCTTTATCGGGTGGACAAGGTCTTCCAGGAGGAACTGTACTGTGCACAATGATGATGATGGACAATGGTGATCTCCTACTTATAAGTATGTCCTTTCTGAATTCATATATCCACATTAAGCAACACTGCCCCTCAGTAGTGATGCGCTATCTGAAAGAAAATCTCTTGTTTGGTCTGAAAGCTCTCTCCAGGGTCAATGAGCATGAATTTTGCTCTCTAACGTCATGGTTAAGCTGCAAATTACAATACTGAACAGTACAGTCTTGAATAAACAATCTTGAGTCTATTTTGTTGCTGAAAACAATGTCCTTTGTGGATAATGTGTTTATCAAAAATACCCTTAAGTGTGTATTGAAAAGTTGGAGGAAATTAGTGTAGGGATTAAATGACAAATAAAGGACAAATTTAGAGAATATAAATGGATTGTCTTTTTATTGAAAATGAACAGTATTGGTAAATAACCCCCTGAAACATGTGATTGATTATTGACTGATTTCTTTTAAACCTGTATACTTACCTGTATTTGTATCAAACTTCTATACTTTCTTACATTTTCCAGTGCTGAGAAACTTGTCTGCCCCTGAGCTGGGTGGAGAGAGGATGAGAATTTGTACGGCTCTGTGGCTGTCAGTCCAGAGTTTGTGTGTAACTGAAATCTATGTATCACGTCCTGTTAGAGAATGTAGAACACTGACAGGGAGAAACAGCATATCCGTTCTGCAGCCATCAACCTTTACACCAGGGGAGTGAAGCTTTTCACTTATCAAATGCAGCAGTTTCCCCAAGCTGAGGCACACAGGGTTATCAGCAGGCTGGAAAAAGCTTTTAACAGCTACATGATTGAGTCAAACTCAGGAAACAAGTCCAAGTGAATAAGACAAGACCAGGGCAATCTGAAATGTCCTTCTTTCAGTAATTACTTGCCCTGTCATCTTGCGCCGTGGCCTTTAAATCCACTGGGAGCAAAGGGTCAGAGGTCACACATGCACAGAGATACAGCTGAATCAGGGTGACCTCATGCAGGAAGGAGGAGGAGATGAAGGCGGAGCAGTGACCATATATGGCAGCTTTACAACAGTGTCCATTCCTGGTTCTGAGAGTTTAAGAGAGACCTTTTACAAAGAACCTGCAAAAGGCAGGTAAGGCCCCTGTTAATCAATGGTTCTGATTGTGGTGCAAGACCTGAAACTTGTGGGTCTCCATCAGATACCACAGTTGCTCATCAGTTACATCATATAGCACACAGGTGTCCAGGCTAAGTACTTATTCAGTACAACCAGATGCATCATTCAACAGGTATGACTGATTTTTAAGATTTTTTTTTTTTCCACATTCAGTTTTCCTTCAGACTCACTCCAGTCCCAGACAGCAGTGGCACCTGGTGAGCTTTTAATAATGGAGGCAGAGGTTTTTGCCTTATTTATCTGATAATTATCATCAACTGGTTTTGTACAAGTAACAGGCATGACAATTTACATCCTTATTTGCATTAGCTGCTGATTTCTTTTCATCTGATTGGATACAGTCTGTGTGAATTTGACAAAACTCATGTTTGTTATACCAAAACAAATATTTTAAGTGACATCCTGATTTTTTTTTGTGATTGTTTGGGTGAAAGTGGTTATTTTTAACCACTCAAAGGTAATTTTACCACATTGGAGACAATTAATCTAAAGAAATCAACAGCTTATTAGTGACCCTTCCTCAAACTGCCAAGCTTGTTAGTCATGAGTACCAGGGGTCAAAGGTCATCTCTCTGCCTCCCTTAATTGCAGCTCCCCGGCCGACACTGCTGCACTTGTAAACACAGCAGGTAGCAGCTCTGAGCTCTGCAGCCTGTGGTTCTCCCAGAGAGGTGTTGATCAGACAGGAGTTCGGGGGCAGAGGGGGGCTGAGGATTCCTCTCAGAGCAGAAGTGTCGATGGCCAGGGGAGGGGACAGGAGAGGACTGTGCGGGCGGAGGCGAGGAAACAAACTCAGGACTGTCATGTGCTGCGGGGGACTGCTGGTGCTCCCACAGATCATTCAAAACGCAGAAAATTTAGCTGTCACATCAAGCAGGTTTAGTGTGAATGATTGAAACCATAACCTGCACCCTGAAACTAGAATATTACTCTTGGTGATGAGAGAATAGTACAGAATGCAAATTGGTGTAGCTTACATTAATTAATTCACACAAATGGTATCACTGACACACACATGCATACATGCACACACACACCATGCACATGTGTTCACTCACACACACACACACACACACACACACACACACACACACACACACAGTCAGTGCATTGAGTGAAGTGCAGAACATCTGTCTGACAGTGCAGAAGCCGACTCTCCACAGATCCTGCATCCCTCTCCACACACAGACTTGCACATTGGCTCCAGGGCAGAGCGGAAGGTTCCAAGCAGCTGCATCAGACACTCATCTTTAGATTATTTCGCAGCAGAGC
Organism: Megalops cyprinoides; assembly: GCF_013368585.1. Taxonomy (NCBI): domain Eukaryota; kingdom Metazoa; phylum Chordata; class Actinopteri; order Elopiformes; family Megalopidae; genus Megalops; species Megalops cyprinoides. The sequence continues at coordinate 23,009,816 of NC_050604.1, forward strand.
ACGTCCCCCCTGTCAGTAGATTACAGCGGCACGCTCGGCGCTCGCCTCCGGGTGCTGAGAGAAAAGAGAACCTGTTATTACCTGGCAGGTGTTTGGAGGTGAAGAACATCCTCATTTATACGCCGCGTTAAGGGCTGTGAGCGCTAAGTAGGAGCTGTCATTTCCCGAAAGGGTGAGTGCCAGTGTCCCCTCCACGTGTCCATTACTAAACTGATACCACAGATCCATCAGGTGACTTGATTATAGCCCTCAGCGTGTGGCGTGAAGAATCTATTTCAGGGCAACATAAAGAGTCTGCTCTCAGCAGCCGCTCTGAATCTCAAATATCAGCCCGTATTATACGGGGCACTAAATTACCCTCTCCACCACGCAGAGTCAGAGAGCGTGTGACAGGGCCTCCACAAACTGTTCTGAGGTCAGACCAGACCTGTCCTTTTATGGATCACATTAATGGCAGTGATGGAATCCTTAATGGGAAATGACACAGCAGCTGAAAAACATATGAGAACATATCCTGTTGTAGCTTCCAGTAGGCTTAAGCTTTTTTGTACGCTTCCCCATGTGTATTTTCGTATTGTGCATACTCTCCTATGCATGTTTAGCTTTTCTCCATATGTCCCTCTGTGTGTTTAGCTTTCATATATGTGTTTGTTTTGTTCATACTTTGCTATGTGTGTTTTTGCTTCATGCATACTTCCCTGTGTGTGTCAGGCTTTTGTGCATACTTTCCTGTATGTGTTTAGTTTCTCTGTATATTTCCGCATGTATGTTTGGCTTTTCTGCATGCTTCTCTGTGCGAGTTTGGCTTTGGCGCATATTCCCCCATGCATGTTTGGCTTTCGTGAATGCTTCCCTATGCGTGCGTGTAGCTGGTGTGCAGCAACTGTGGCTAATTAGGAAATATTCTGTAAATAATTTACCTCATACCTGCTCAGCGGGTCTTCATGCAGGCTCTCGTGGGGGGATATTAGCCTGTAATCAAACCCTGTGTTTCACACCATAGGGATTAGTCATTTACCTCCCAGGATTATCCCACCGGATCATTTCAGAGCTTCTCTCTGACTGGAGACCCAGGCTAGTTTTCCTTTTTATTTGTAGATATTTTTTGCTCATCTATATGTATTAATAAGACTTCCACTTTAGGACCATTTCTGGGCCATACCAGTAAATGTAAACACAGACTCAATTACTGCTTTCATCTTCTGTTTAAACCTGCCTCTTTACATCTAAATGGCAAATGTAATTTGACTGAAAATACTTATTTAAACCTATGATCAAAACTCAACTGTCTTGAAAATCATAATTTGTACATGTATGTTCAATCAAAGGTTTTCAATGGACACTACATGCTCCCCTCTTCACCAAAATACATCTTTCTATTTTCTCTAGTCGGTCAGAATGATGGAATTTGCTGTTCTCATTTACACATAGAGTGGAGAAACTGTACAACTCATCTATAACTCCATCATTACAGTGCTGTGATAACCAGTGCTGTCATAAATACATTAAAGCTACAGTGCATTCACAACTGCAGTACAGCATACGCCACAGTAATACAAGGGCAAAGATTTGAAGTACCATTGGGTTATGACCACATGCATACATGTTGATTTGTTTGCTCTCAAGAAAGACATCACATTTGTTTTAACCATTTGAGCAAATGCTTCGTTATCAAATGTTCTATTTAGTGTCCCATTTGGGATCTTTATATTCTAAATATTTACATTAAGAAAATATTTGTTAACGTGTTTGTACCATGTTAACAAATAGAGTGAAATAGATTGCACACGTTATACACGTCCACAGGAACGAAGTATGATGTGGATATGAACTATGATCAGGAAGACATTATGGGAGGCTATATTTAATGGAGACCCCTGTCATTTCAGAGGTAATGTAATAGGTTTGAATTATTCCATGGAAGAGCACATAATGACAAAGAGGACCACAGACAACTTGAGCTTCATTGTTATCTGGGAAAGAACTGATTTATACGGCCGTGCTAATGCCACTCTAACCCTAATGCTGCCGGGTCCTGAGAATTAAAGCACAGAGTCAGCAAAGCACAGCCAGATCCGGTCAATAGGCATATTGAGCCCTCCTCTGGAGATGATGCATTTGTAAAGAGATTGGGGGGTGGGGGGGTGGGGGGGTGGTAAGGCTTTACCTGTCCCAGGACTAGCCCCTCTGTGACAGCAACCAAGCTTCTCCAAGTATGAATGTCAAATCAGTTAAAGGACTGTAATCATGGTGAGCCAAGCTGGTGAGATATTGACTGTGGAAGGGAGACGCCTGAGAGGCAGACCACAAGATTGGACAGCCGATGGGAGGAGATGTGAGCTGGACATTTGGTGTGAATACATTGGCTCGTCACGGAAAATAGGATTACATGAACTACATGATTACATGTGTAAGAAAGAGTACATGTTCTTACCCCAGTGGCTTTTGCAGTCAGTCCCCAGTTGTTGGGATAGAGCTGAAGGAACAAGGATGAGGGTCTGTTTTATGTAAATTGAAAAAAAAAAAAAAAAACGGTTTATTAGGGTGTGGTGCACAAGTGAGGGATTATCTGAAAACTCCTGTCCTGAATCTCAGCATAAAACTTAAACCTGACTGTGGAATGATCTCTCAGGTGCCTTTTTGGGTATAGTCTGAAACATGATACTGTGCAGGATAAAAATACCCAGTGAAGCCAGGTGTCTCTGACCAACCCAGTTTCACTGGGGAGAGGGAGGGGGGGAGTCATAGGTTTGAGAGCAAGTGCATATGATCAGGGATCTGATTTACATCAGCTCTCAATCTGGACAGTGCCTTTGCACTCTCCTAACATTGTAGTTTGCATTCATGGCATCTCAGCTTAGACAGGCATTCCTGAAGGAGAGGGCATCTGCTGCTCTTGCCACTGCAGCGGTGGATTTGAGTTAGAGGAGGAGCTCTGTTCTCACGCAGAGGTCCCTGTGTACCTGCGGCCAAAGATAATGCACTCCCAAACTGATTTTCCTCTCAAATCAAATATGATCTATTTATTTGTTTGGCCATTCGTTCATTCCTTTGGCATATGCTCTATCCGGAGAGACCAATATGACAGGATCGACATTGAAATACGAATCTGTGGAGCAACAATTGCACAGGTACAGAATAAGCAGAAACTGGCATCAATCTAAAAACAACATGACAGCAAAAACATAGTGCCTAACAATCATCCCTTGGAGCAATGTACTTATGCTCTACATTCACATTACAGTACGGGCAGTAATGTGGCATAGTGGTAAGGAGCTGGGCTCGTAATCCAAAGGTCACTGGTTCAATTCCCCTTTGGGGTACTGCTGTTGTACCCTTGAGAAAGGTACTTAACCCACAATTGCCTCAGTAAATATCCAGCTGCATGAATGGATAAAATTCTATGTAGCTCTGGATAACAGCATCTGCTAAATCACGATAATGTAATGTACTTACAATCTACATCATATTAAGGTGATCCAAGAGCCTATTAAACCAACATTACCATAAATCATGCTGTTTAAATGGTTCAAAACAATAGCTTATGAGAGCACTGTTAACATAGACTGACATGTCTCAACACACAATAAGAATGAATCCCAATAAAGCCTAGCCCAAAAGGGAGAGGTAATTAAAGCATTTTAAGAACCACTCATAAGAAGATCTTACAAATACACCTCAGAGAGGATGTCGGCTTTTTGTTGGGATCACATAACTGTGTAGTGTTTTCATTCATGTTTCCATCTACACTGCACTGATACTGCTTCGGTTCTTCAGTAGCATGTAACTGATTTTTTCTTTAAAAACAGGGTATCAAAATTGCTGAAAATGTTTTGTCCGGCAACAAGATATCTCATATCGTAATGCTTAAAATTAAGCTAAAGCGTGCATGATGTATCATGTCTCCATGTAAACCATAAATACTATTTGTCTCATAAGCCTGCCTGTTGTGTGTGTAAATATTTATTGTGTGATGAATTGCTCTCATTAATGCCAGTCGCCTGCACCTTTGAGTAATGGCCTTTGATGCCCTCCCTTCCAGTTGTTTAATCTCCTGAAGCAGGAGGCATTTGCTTACACGTCCCCGGCTAATAGACCCCAAATTGATATTTTAACTTTGAAAGAGAGGCTGGGGCCCCGGGAAGCCATGGGGGAAGGCCTCGTTCTTTTTTATCCAAATAGGAAAGATCAAACGCCCGAACGTGACATGATTCAATTTATTGACTCAGACTACTTGCGCCTGCGGAGCGAGGGGTTGGGACGCTTGTCGTTCCCCCGGTGGCTGCGGAACTCCCCTTTTCAATTAAAAGGAAACAGGAAATACAAGCCGGAGCGCGGGCGGCGCTTTGCTCTGCAAATTACTTAAAGCTCCACTGAACCTTTTTTTCTCGTCGATTGGCTGCAGTTTGTCTTTGAGCCCATAACTCAAAGGAGTACTTGAATCCTAAAGAAGCGGTTAAACTATGTGCAGCAACCCCCCCCCCCACCCCCCCACCCTCCCAACACTTAGTCTGTCTGACAGTTCTTGAGCAGTAAAGAGCACAGTCAGTAAAGCTGTCATTTTGTAAAAACCCACTTAGATTGAGTTCCTGTGAAACTATGTGAAGCCCATTTAGCCCAACATTAGAAGTTACATTACGGCACTTACCCATTTTGAATTAATGCAGCTGGGGAAGGAAAGATGAAAAGGACGTGGCCAACCTTGAATTGTAAAAGGCACACGACTGCAGCGTGGGGCTCCGTCTGCCTCACCTGAATGCCTAGCTTCCTGTTCCCAGGGGGTTACGGCCGAGACGCTCTGATACTGCAGACTTCCGCTCTGCTTTTATCTCCTCTCAAAGACGAAGGGAGGGCTGGGATCGCTGGCGAACGCAGGAGGGGCGGCAGCTTTGGTGTGCCAGGGAACGCAGGGGACCAGGGCGCTTTCCGGAGGAGCGTTATATCAGAGCCAGGGAAAGAAGGGAACTGTGTTTTGCTGGGTGATAAAGACGTGGGTGAGAAAGAGTCAGGAGAGGGGTGCTCCATAGAGTCATAGATGACTAGCTCTCCTCATGGGACACTCATCATCACAAATTTCTCAGTCCCCCTCTGAATATATGAAGGCGCAGTCTCTGTGTTAGATGATCAGCATGACCTCATATTGACACACCTGCGGATGGGTGACAGATTGCGGCATTAAATGAATATACTATGTGGCGATGCCCGTTTGGGTCACCAGGCCTCAGCGGTGTGACAGTGTGACTCCAACTGGATGGCATGGTGCAAGTGGCATAAGGATCAAGCTATGCTGAGAAGTAGCTTAAACAGACACCCAAAACACTGTACGAATGTGTTGCCTTGAGATTAATAATTCATTACATAGTTAAACTAAAACAAATGATGAATAAACAAACAAAGAAATGAATAAATGAATCAGTGAATGAATGCATGGACTGTGCTCATGTAGAACTTTCTGTCCTGTTGAAGCGACCGAGCGCATTTTGCAGTTTTCATTCTTTCGCCACATCGGAGGGCAAACATTTTACTTTCATGAAGCTGCCCTCCCAGACGCACACCTGTGTCAGCTTGACATGTCTTCAATTTCCTGCTTCGGCTGTTCCATCTGACAGCGGTATCGTGGCAATTTTCTGGGCGGCTTCCTGCCCCCCGCGTTCCTTCCAGCATGTCCGTGCGGGCGGGCGACAGCGGTTACCCCGCCGAAGGCGTTAAAACGTTTTCCGATTTCGGAATACTCGCCAAGGCGACGCATGAGGCGCTCACACCCGTCTGCGGCTGACATCGTTTGATGTTTTTCCTCTGACGTTCAGAGGTGAAGTTTACCGTGAGGAGCCACCTCAATTTCAAACGCCTTTTCTCTCCTTTGTCAGTCGTTTCCAAACATTTGGCATTTTAGGCTGGGTTAGGTTTTATGGTCCAGATGGGGCGCATTCATAAGCAATACCATTTTGATTTTTTTTTTTTTTTTTTTTAAGTGGAGGGTTTGAAATCAGCTCATTCGGTTCACTGGGTTTCACCAGCTCTTCTGAGAAACCAATTTATTTTCCTCCCTCACAATTTTAATGTGGGACCCTTCTTAAATCACTAACAAATTTTCCTCATATTGAAGAACACACTTATGCCTGTATGTCATGGTGGCTGAAGACTGGGCTCCCCCTTGAGACCTGATGACTGCACTATCCCTCCCACTGCCTACATTATGTAAATGCTTATAATATTTCATGTGTACTTTCTGACGTAGAGCCAACAGACCATAGATGGAACAGATCTCAAGCATCAGACTGGGGAACCAGAAGCATCATCCATCATACTGTTAATATGATCATAATCATGTTAACAACATAATTATTATTATTATTAGTTTTACAATCATAATTATGTGCCACCATTCACTGTGGAAAGGCTTGTGTGTGTGTTGTGTTGTTGGAGTATGGATCAGATACTCATTCAATGCATTCTGAAGTAGAGCATGTGGCCAAGACAGATTTGAGAGTCACAATGAGAGGCACAGCATGTATTAAACTCAAAAGAGCTTTACAGCCACTCAAGAGGACCCTTAGTGATAATCATACATGCTTGACCTACAGTTCATCTGGAACACACACCCCCAACTACACCCATATATGTGTGTGTGTGTGTGTATATAATAATAATAATAATAATAATAATAATAATAATAATAATATATATATATATATATATATATATATATATATATATATATATATATATATATATATAATTATAATTATATATAATTATATATTATAATTATATATATATAATTATAATTAGATTATAGAGTCACTTTGCTGATCTATGGGCTAAGTTCCCGGTCACTGTTGGCTCATCAAATGGCTTGCATCAGATCTAGGTCATAGGACTCAGTCTGAACTTTAAGCAAGCACCTTACTGAATGAGTCCCTTGTCCAGCCAAGCACTTCCCTATGATTTTATTTTCAGATATAACAACACTATATTCCTTTTAATTATCGCTTTCTCCCATGAAACATGCGCCAGTTTGTACTGAAATGCTGAGCATTAGTCTGGGTATTTCCTCTGGGCAGCAGCATAATCCACTGTTTTTCTTTAAACTATCCTTTGAGGTACACATCCTATTTGTCTCTATACACTTTCATATAAATACCTTTTCCATAAAAATAGAACAACAATAACTCTTTATTGAAAATAAGTGAAATCATTCATTTTCCTCCTTATCAAAATGACAGTTTGTTCAAAAACTGTTTTTGCTGACCAGTTGTGTCTGTAATGGAAACTAATTTGTCATGAGAGCATGTCCTGTGTTTGGCGTATTGGCTCAGAGACTGAATTGGCTATTACTTCTCTAGTGGTTAGCGGCTCCCTCCGGGAAATCAGCGGTTTAATATTCAGACCCTGATTTAATAATCCAAACATATCTGCTGCTCCACATAATGTCCATCGCGTTAAAGGCCAAACCTCACACGGACCTTTATGAAAAATAACATTGGTTAAAAATAGATAGGGTGTCTTATCTCATAATGCTTCTGACTCTTTCTCCTGTCTCTGTTCGCTGCCTTCGCAAATGAATATGGATCGCTTGTAATGTGAGGAAACCGAAATCTGTACTTTGGTAGTGAAAGTTAATGACTGCTTCTATTTGCAATTAAAGTGTCTCTCCTTAGCGCCTGCAGGTCCATGTCAAACACTTAGCCTCTCTTATTGCCCGTCTTCCTGCAGTATTCTACTGATCCATTTTTATTTCCCACAGTGTGAAGACTTCAGTTTTGCTCTAACTGAATATCAAACACTGTACTTTGGCCTCATTGTTCACACTGGGTGTTTCATTCAGTGATCTGGTCACCAATTTAAGGTGGCATTCCTTTCCTCTCATTCTCAACACATTCCTTTCGAAACAAACTGAAACAAGGGTTGTGTATGTGATTAAAAAACAGCACGTCCTTAAATGTGTTATTTGGATGATCTGCTATTACAAATGCAAATACAATACTGAGGCCCTAAGTTTCTTTTGATTTGGATTTGAAAACAGTCTAATTAGTAATAATTAGGAGTAATTTTCACAGCTGGGTAAAAAGAGGGACTCTATTGGAGTAGCATGTATGTAGCCTGCGCCTGACCTTCAGAAAATGGCAACTGTGTGCCAGTGTATGTTTTAATTTGTAAAACAGCGTTACCAGACCGTATTACACAGCCACAGTGCAATGCAACAAAAACAATTAATAATAATTACCCTTTTGGAGGTATTTTAACCTGTTTCTCAGTACTCTGCACTGGGAGAAAAAGCAGGAAAAAAAAACTCTGTTTAATGTTTCTGTAGCTCAATGCAGGATTCTGTTCCAGAAGGTTCTGCCAATGCGGGCAGATGTTAGTGAATTTTACTGGTATCATCGCTTCTGGGATTTCTGGAGTACCGGCCACCTGCAGCGTCAGGAGACCCATCGCTGCACGGTGTTCACGGGCCGGCCAGCTGCTGTGGTCACAGGGGGATTCATTATAGATGGAGCCCAGGACGTCCTACTGAGGGAGGCACAAGCCAACCACCAAGGGACATGAGATACCCTGGGGAGTGCCCTCTACTGTCTGTGAACCATCTTATAATTGCTGGCAGGGATAGGGAATAGAGGATTACAAAATGCATATAATGCCTGGAATACATATATCAGATTCCTCTGCTTCTGCTCTTGTATACTACAGCATACATGCTGTATATATGCTACAATAACAGCCTAAATGGATGGGCAATGAGGGAAGTCTTTGGAAAATCCCAAAACCATGGATGGAGTTCATGGTCCAATGATGTTCAGCCATAGATCTGTAATGAAAGGCACACAACTGCAGCTATTGTTAAACTTTGTTTTAAGCCTGAGTGGACATTTGGATTCCACTCTTTAGTCAGCAGTTACAGGTATGCCATTTCTCCTCTGATGTCAGTACTTTATTATGCAACCTGAGAAATACTTTCCTTTATAGAGCTTAATCAGCTTAATTATGCCGGCAGCATCAGATAAGTTTTATTTATTTTACTTATTAAGCTATTTAAAATGGTCTTTGTGACAGAAGACAAAAGAAATTCTTCCTGCATTGTGTGGGAGACAATATTGCTGCCATCGGAGTCCATGAACATGTTAAGTAGGAGAGATGGGAGGGAAGGGAAATAAAGATGTATCATCTCTTTTCAGCCTCATACAGATTTCAGAGCCCGACTCGGGGGATTAGACACATAACAAGTTCATTTTCTGGCTTCCCAGAGTGCTGTATCCATATTATTACAGATACAGCCTCCTGTAATTAAATACAGTTTCAGATCACAAAGAGAATAGACCGCCTCAAAGACTATTGCTTTTTTCCCCATTCCTCAAAAATGAAAATAAATACGAAGTAATACAAGCCTCAGACATCATTAAAATTGGAGCTATTCATAACACTGGAAAAGGGCTAAGTTTTTTTGTTCAGTTTCTGTGAAAGGTTATTGCTCAGAGAACACTGGTGCCCTCTTTCAAAGAAAAAGACAGCTGACATCCCATTCAGGTTCCTTGTGCTGACAGGAATAATTTGTTTGCATTGATTTAAAACTCTTTTATTATATTAAAGGCTGACATAATGTCACTGTGTAAATGTCATCTCTTTGGCTGTGTGCGTTTGTCTGGCACAAAAGAGTCAGCTCTGACTGGAAGAGAGATTATGGTTATTGTGATGAACATCAAAACACACAAAACTGTCTGGAGGTCAATTATACAATCAAATCTCAAAGGGATGTTTTTCATATTTTCACCTGACAGACTGAAACTCTGTATCAAATAGCCCCAGTTGGTCAAATGACCTTTCTGATTTTTTGTAAATGTTGTAATCAATCATGTTGCATTTTGTATAGCACCCTTCATAATGAGATTGTCACAGATGGTTTGTCAAGACAGGAATCGGAAGTGATAGTAAGGAATTGAATCAAGTTAAACCACTGATATTGGGTGGGTTGCTTCATCGCTATAAAACAGACTACCTGTAATTTACTCGAGTGACAAAGAGCAGGCATCCGTACTTCTGCAAACAGAGGGACAATGAAATCAGGGCACGGTGTGCGAGGCGAGGGTTAGTGTGAGATTACAAACCAGGCTGCGGCAGAAGTCAGCGATCGATCACCCAGAACATGGATCGATCAAAGATGTTTCCATCCGCCAGATGGATGAGACTTTATGAAGACAGACGTTTCTGGTGGGAAAAAAAAAAAAACTCATGAAAAGCTTTGACCCATGTGTAGGCAGTGCTGACAAATACTAATTATGATGGAGAACACTAATTACAGACTTGCTCACTCAGGCTCACACATTATATTACATATTTGGTTAGCAGATACCCATATCCAGAACAGTTTGAATAGCTTACATTTATTACATGTTCCGTATTCACACAGCAGTATGTATACTGAAGACATCTGGGTTGAGCACCTTGCTCAAGTGTGCAACAACAGATCCCCATGGGGAAATGAAACCTGCAGCCCTCAGGTTAGAGTCCAGCTCCTTAATCAGTACCCAATACTGCTCTCCAGTATAAATATAGCTGACCTGCAGATTCTGCAGGGAGACAGCCAAGCACTACCAGCAATGAGAATTTTTTATGCTCCAGAATATATGAATTTTTATTTGGCCCCTCAAATGATTATTTCTGCCCCTTTCCCCTCTTTCCAAAAATCAATTATTGATATCGTTCAAATGACCTGTTGACCCTTGTCTGTGTGACATTTGATATTGCTATATAAATAGTATGGAGGTTAATCTGCTGTGCTTCATTAATAGCCAATGTTGTGTTACCCATAATTCCCCAGTCGTCGCTCATGGGGTTTAATGGTTACCACCATCCTCTGCTGTAGGCATGAATCAGAATTTTAGCGCTGTTCACTCAAATGAGTCTGTACTAATGAATAAAATCTCATAGTTCAAACAGATGATAATGAACATAATAAACAGATCATACGTGTAATGCACATCATATGATGCCAGTGAGGAAAGTAAGGAGCAGAGCTCATCTGCAACTCTCTGGCCTACAACATACTCAAAGCTGATTGGTAACTCAGACCTACAACATACTCAAAGCTGATTGGTAACTCTCAGACCTACAACATACTCAAAGCTGATTGGTAACTCAGACCTACAACATACTCAAAGCTGATTGGTAACTCTCAGACCTACAACATACTCAAAGCTGATTGGTAACTCTCAGACCTACAACATACTCAAAGTTGATTGGTAACTCTCAGACCTACAACATACTCAAAGCTGATTGGTAGTTCTCAGACCTACAACATACTCAAATCTGATTGGTAACTCTCAGACCTACAACATACTCAAAGCTGATTGGTAATTCTCAGACCTACAACATACTCAAATCTGATTGGCTAATTGTTCACGAGAGCAGAGGGTGAGGGCTGAGAGACAGACCTCTCTGAGTACAGCTGTCCAGGAGGGCATTGGAGAAGTGGAACAGATTTATGTGGAATTTTCCCTTCATTTAATTGGTTTGTACATGAAATGACTATTGTGCAATTTTAGATAATTGCTGCAATGACCCATCTGTAAGGACGGTCACAGTTCACAGCATAGCGGACATTTCACACTGATGAACTGACATTTGGAATGCTGGCAGAGAAGGTAGAAACCCATTTTAGATAACTGTGAATGTTTCTATGGATTGTTTTTATTAGACTGATGATAATGCACCGAATATAACACCATAAACACAGAATTAGTTCTGATGAACTGCGAATGGAAATGAATATTCATTTAAATAAAAACGTATCAAGCAACAGGTAGCCCATTGAAAATAATGAGCCGCTCCATTTTTTACGACCTTGTTTATTGATTTTTTTTCCTTCTTCTGTATGATTACCTTTGCTCATCATTACCAATGCTTTAGTATTCATTAAAAATTTTGTTTTGTATTGTCTGAATTTAGGCCATGCATGAGTTGTTCTGTTGCTATTAGAAATACCAATAAGGTAATGCTGATTCTGTATTGCTGATTATCTATTGTCATACAGTGTCATACAGCCATCAGTATGCCTGGATACTTACATTTCTATATGAGGGAGCATGTGTTTCATTCCAAGACACTATTTGAAGTTGTTAAAATGTTTTTTTGATTTATATACCATACCTTACACACATACACTCACACGCACACACACACACACATACATACACACACCAATATTTTTGGTGTAATGTTCTCCTCTGAATCCTACAAATTACAAGAATAAAATACATTTCCTTCAAGCAAAACATTTTAAAATGCATTCCTGCTGCTGTTTGGTTTATATGAAAATAATCAATCAGAACCACTCAAAAATGATAATAAAATGATAATAAAATGATAATAAAAATAATAAGAAGAGACAACAAAAAAAGAGATTTCTCTCACGTGAGCAGGAAGCAGTGACAGACCAAATCCTTGATCCAGGCATTTTATTTTTCTTTTCTCTGAAAAATGTGCTTTTTTTTTCAAAGACTGGATCACAGACACCTTCAGAGAGAGTCTGTCTGGGTAAGTGGTTATGAAGAATAAATGCCTGCTCTGTGGGGTCATTATGGTATATGAGACCAGAAGTAAAAAAAAAATATATATAAGCTGAACGGGAGAAAGGCTTAATCGATACCTCAGTTGACTGGTTGTGTGTGTATATGTGTGTGTGTGCGTCTGTGTGTGTGTGTGGGGGGTGGGGTCAGTCTATAAAGCCAACAGACAGTTGTATAGGTAGATAGGTTATATAGTTAGATAGGTAGAAGTATCTCACAAAGCAGACAGCAAAAGAGGTATGAGTGAACACAATAACGTGTGTGTGTGTGTGTGTGTGTGTGTGTGTGTGTGTGTATACATATACATATCCATATACATATACATATACATGCATTATTGTGTTCACTCATACCTCATTTGCTGTCCATTGCTTACTTGTTGGAACCAATCAAAACCCTTTGCTGCCTACAGGGAAACCATTGTACCAGGTTTTGTGAAATGCTCCTCAGATCTTTAGTGAACTGTCAGCAGATATAAAGGATGTTGTTTGGTAAGGTTAGATTTCCTTCTGAGGGTTATGTACTGCCACTTTTGACTCTTGCCAATCAATTGAGAGTAGTGGTTTTGTAATAAAGCAAAATCATGTTGGAATAAACACACCACATACATAATGTTATCCGGCTACACAATTGTCAGCATAGGTTGTGCCCTTTACAGACTACATATTCTTCAGCAAGGGATTTTTTTTTTGGAGAATCCATTGTATATCCTGATAATTTTCAGTATACATAAACAAACAACCAAACATAAAAATCAGAGAAACAGCTAAATGTGAAGATCAAAGGAATTTTAGATACAAATTCCACTGCAAAGATTGACCCTGCACATCTGTTTGTTAAAGAATAATATTCATAATAATAACAGGGCTCGAAGATTTGAATGTTTCAGCATACTTTCCCTTTATATTGGTCTCACAGGACCCCCCTGCCCCAAACACTGAAACACTGAATCACCAGTGTTCAAGTTTAAATAGGGTGGAAATGCCTGATGAATACAGATGGATTTCTTTTTTTCTTCATGAATAAAATACAGGTGCAATTTAAACATTGAGCTTCAGTAGTGTCTTTATGGAAGGCCACAGGTAGGCTAATCTTGGAACAGGGGAGTGGCCCTGACCTCTCATTGTACAATATGTGTGGTACTCATTCCATCTCTACGGTAATGGCAGAGGTGGCATTGTATGGATCATAAGAAACATGGGACATTAATTTTGCTTATCTTTTCATTCAAATTGTGTCATGCGATCCTGAGTCTAATTTATTAAATAATGGTGTTAAAAGTGTGGAAAAAAAACAAAATATAGAGAAATGAACACTTTATTGAAACCATGACACTACAACCCCCATTATATGGGATATGCGGCTGTGTAAAATACATCCATGTACCTTCCTTGTTTCCATGGAAATCTCAACATTTTGACCATCTCCTAAGCACCCAGGACACTGGATTAATTTGTCTGATAAAATCAACACGCCATCTCATTTTTAGCCCATACGGCACCTTTTGAGTGATGAATATTAATGATGAATAGCAGAGACCGGGAGAAAGCAGGCTCTTTTATTTTATGTTGTGGCTTGCATGGAATGAATATCTCTTTTGAGAAAAAAAGGAATCATCCATTCCAAATGCATTCTCTGTGAGCGAGACAGACAGAATATTTTACTGGTACGTGCAAGAGATGCTCTCAGAAAACACTGAGATTCAGGCATTTTTTCACTTCCAGAGCACCTGAATCATGTCGTGGGGCGCTTTTTTGTTTTTTTTTCCCTTAATGTGATAAATTATTCAAATGGCTGTTGCCTCCTGCTTGTCTCTCTCAGATTGCAGTCATGCTTCAGTCTTCATCCCATCAAACCTGGAAGCCTCAGCCGGGGGTCGTGTCTGACGGTAATTAAATAAAACCACTTTTCAAGGGGCTCATCTATCAGATGTAAATTATCCTGAATATGCATTCAAGTGTTTACGCCTCATCAAGCCGCCCACTATAGGTGTGACAAATCAAGTCCCCCCCCTGCGAGACCAGCTCAATATTGTCTCAATTTGTAAACCGAATCGCTCTTATGGCCAGAAGAGACTTGGCTGACTGTAGGCGACCCGGTCCAAGCCTGGGCCTCTGACCAGGAAAATATGATTGATTTCCTGTGAAAGTTGGTCATGAACAGTTAAATCCAGTGCTGTGTTTTGTAATTTTGCACGGTGAATTCTGGTTGGCTCCTTCAGTTAAGAGCCTCTTGTGGATGAACCAATCAGAGACCTGCAGGGTGCAACTTATGGACCATTTGAGCATCTGCCAAAGTAAGCACTGTAGTTGCAACAGCACAGGGAGCGCTTTCAGCATTCAATTCTTAGAACAAAAAAAAAATCATTGGAAGCAGCTGTGAGTTTGCAGGGCTCTTGCAGAGACGCTCAAATTAGTACCGTATTCCTGACTGCAATCATTCTTCTGTCAGGTTTGCAGAGTGTATAGTGTGGGCGAAGTCTGAACTAAATTTACAGGTATACATTTACCTTGGATTGTGGAAATTATGGCAAAAAAACCCTGCTTTTCTGCCTCCTGGAGTGCTCATTTTGTTCTCCATACATCAGTCCTATACAGTGGTTTTCAAACATCACCGGCACTGGTTAGTTGAGGGCCTTCCCAGGGAGTTCTCCCTGCAAGGAGGGAGAAGATTCAATATGGAGTATATGGAGTTTTGACTGTATATGTGATAGATCTCACCACAGCAATTTATCTCCTCAACCGAAGGTGTGGAATCACTGGTTTTAAGACAATCCCAGATGATTGAGGGTCTGTCTTACCCCTGGGAAAAGACTGCGGAGGGCCAAAAAAGCTCTTGTATTTCCTAAATATTGCAGTTATTGTTTAACAGATGCTTGGGATATTGGGAACTGAACTGGCAGCCTTGCGTGACGAGTGATGCTCTTTACAACTACTGCATGCTGCTGCCCTGGAGTCCAGAAGCAGCATTCAGAATGGACCAGATGGAAGGTTGAGCTTGGAAATGATATCTTTTTGTTGACCATTTGTTTGTCAGAAGCCTTTATCCAGGGCTATTTACTGAACAGACTTTTACAATTCAATGCTTTGAATTGTGGACGTATTGTTTGAAGTATTGATGTATTTATTCCAGGCTTGGCTGAAAGAGCTGAATAGCATGACTGAACCTGAAATCCGCACCACTATAGACCAGAGCCCGGCGCTCTGAACAGTTACCCTCAAAAGAGGCTGAGAATGAGACGGCAGCCCGCTCCTGGATGTTCTGCGGTATCCCAGGAAACCAATGTTTATTTCAAACCTAGCTCTAAACAGCACAAGTCGGAGCATTTCACAAGGCTGCTGATGCGGACAGCCTCCGTCCTCTCTCCCTTATGCAGACGGCCTTGCGCTGGGTTACGAGGGGCAGGTGTGCTTTCCACAGCCGATGTACAGTACCGAAGAAGCTGAGAGCCTGGACAAGATTAGAATCAACAACTCAGACTGCTTGGCCTGGAGCTTTTAGCCGTCAACAAGATAAATCCGAGCCTCGGGAAAACATCTGTGTTTTCTACAGCAGATATCCTTAAGATATTCTTTATTTTTTGCTCACTTGATTGCTCACTACAGTATATCTGTATCCCAGTTTAGGTGTGGAATATGTACCTAAATATATGTCAAAAGCAGGTAAAATCAGTTAAAGTCAGTGCAGCCCCACATATGCACACAGGTAACACCTGCAATAATGCTGTTTGTTTACCGTGCAGGTAACTTCTCTTCACAGTCATGCATCGGGGCCTGACAGCACATCTGATGCCAACTGCGCCCTGAACTGAGATAATGTATGTGCTGATGCAGAGTGACCAAAGGCATTGGGGTTTTCACCCTTTCCCTCTTTGCAAAGCGGGCATTTTTCATCGCAGAGAGTAAGGGACACATGGGTAACCAGCACAGCTCCTGTCTATGATCTGTGTGTAATTATCTCGAATTAAGCACATAGTTGTCACCAGACATATGTAGGGCTGGCTGGATGAGGCAGGCCTGACTCCAGGCTGGCAAGCCAGACTAATGCGCAATGTTCCCAGCCAATCAGACGGGTGGTAGAGTGGAATTCTGAGATGACAGGCTATTATTACAGCCCTGCTATCCAGCTGTGTATAGGACAGTCTGCTGTAGCTCTTGCTTGGATGTGAGGCCAGCTCAAAAGTTTTTTCTAGTTTCCATGTTGTGTTCTTTTTGTGTCTCTGTCCTACAGGGTGTCTTTAATCCCTCATGGGGATATCACTGCTGACCTGAGTCCGATCCTGTGAGAGTCGCTCACAGGAGGATAGAATGTGAATCTGCCGTCCAAGCTGGTTTTTCTGGCCTCCTGACTTCCTTTGGTCCATACCACACTGCTCTCCTCCCACTCTGAGAGTCTATTTTCATTCTCTGTCTGTGCGCCTGACCTTAAAGGTGGCATCTGACCTTTCAGAAAACCGTTTTTGTGTACTGGTAAAAATCTATGGCTGAGATTCCAGGCTTTTAAAGACCCCGTTTGCGATTGCACTCTCCTCCCACACACCACCATGGATGTCCCATAGAGCTGGACGGTCGCCGTGGCGATGGTGGTGCGAGACCTGGGGATGCTGTTGCTGTAGTTACGGCTTCACTTCACCTGCAGACTGCCCCAGCTCATACACTGAAGACCAGCTCCTTCACCTCTGTGTCACATAGTGCTTCTGTCAGCTCCGCTCTCACCAATAGATTTCCAGCTCCCATTTAAAAGGATTGGGGGAGACTTTTATGTGCTTAACTGATGGTCCTTTGATCCACAGTGCCATTCGCTGAAATTTCTGGGACGCTTTCAAAGATGAGAAGGCATATACTCTGCATTATGGGGACTGCCTTCCATAAAGTACTACATGTGAAATATGCCTGGACCTGGAGGTTTATTTCTGCATTAAGACTTTATTTCAGCCATGTCTGCACTGGGAAGAGTCTTGACTCTATGCTGTCTGAAGAAGACCGAGGTCAAAAATGTACATAGTGTGTAGGACTAAGTGCAGGAACAAGCCAGGACACCATGTTCTGCAGGATTTAATGTGTTTCTGTTTTGATTTTTATTTTTGGCACTTCATATGCAGTTGGAGCGTTGTGCCATATTAAAAGTCAATACAGTCTTTGCAATTCAGAGACCTGATTTTTTTTCTTATTTTGATTTTGATATGAGTCTTGACTCCTCATAAGCCTCTCCTTAAAGAGACCACACCTCTATTCATTTACGCATTGCAGGCCCGGCCTCTCCCTGCATATCTCCCCACACAGAGGAGATGAGAAAGGGCTCATGGAGGCAAAGCAGGGGCCGTGGGCTCTCCGCCAGGGAACACACAGACTCACTTTCCAATTTCGCACTGCCAAGATCTCCTATAGAGAGGGGGGGAGGCCCGGCCCTCGTCAGTCACGCCGAAGGGGTTTTCAGTATTAAAGACCTGCCTGTTTATTTACACAGGCCTGAGTAATGGAGGGACTGAAATTCAGATGAAGGGTAGCCAGACAAAGCTCTGCATGAGACATCAGCCCTTCAGAGGCAGGAGGAGTGAGTGACACTCGCCGGAGTGGAATCAAATCAGATCAGGAGTGATTTCCTCACTGTGTTTGTGTAAGACAGAGAGAGAAGCCTATGAACTGCTTCACATACCAGATTTCACCAGTTATTTTTATTGCTGTGGAACACTGATGATTCATGACTGATGTTGATTAAATAATAAACTGCTAACAGATGAACATGATAATGTGAAATTAGCTCTACAGAACATATTTTCAAAACAACATGTGTAATACTGAATACTGAGAGGAGTGCTACAGGACAAACTGCTGTTTGTTTTTTTTTTATTCGTTTTATAACGGGAATTGGCATTTTACAGATATGCTTTGGGTTAAGGAGACATTATATGAATATTTTGAATTTAAATTCCCTTGATTGGAGTTAACACAAACTTTCATGGATTAAAGGCTGGATTGCATTAAATGATTTACATAGATCCATTACAACTTGAGAAAAGAAGATATTCTCATCTCCTAAATGCCATGCATTTATACCAGTTAATCTCTTAAAAATTAAAGCGGGCTTCATTGTTAGAAAGAGAAAGAATGCATAGCTTGTATGCAGTTTTTTTTAACTCCAGGATAGAAAAATGGATCAAATTTGGTGGCAGATATCACTTGAAAATCCTTAATGTCCAAGCAGCCATTCAGCATTTTCTAGAAGTCAACATTGCCAGACACCGGCACATTGATGATTTGTGGACCATGAATTGCTACAACCACAATGACATCTGAAAGCATGAGACTGCTAACATCACATTGGTAGAGATTTATTTTTTCGTTACTCTAAAAGAGGTCTATCTAATTTAATCTCATTTCAGCCTTTATCTCAACATTCAGGGGTCCCCACCTACAGTTTTAACAGGATGGCATGGGGTTGAAGCCCAGCTGCAGCAGAAGAAGGGAACAGCTTGTAATAAATTCACAAATATGATTATCTGCGTTTATTAAGAGTTTACAATCTTATCTAGTCGAGGCATTGTCTGAAACCATCTGCTGAATTTGATTATATACTATTAAACACAGATCAGTATTTTAATCTCCTGAATATTTATTCAAAAATTAATTTAGAAATAACCAGAGCTCCTTGGTAACAGAGTTTTATCTGAATAGTTTGAAGGCATGAGTTTATCCTGTTCTGAGCAGGAATGGAGGAAGGTTAAATACAGTATAACACCAGCTGAGGAAACTTATGACCTGTGGTAGAGTTTCAAAATATGCCTCCCACAGAAGTCTGTTTCAAAATGTTTGATCCTGACAGTGTCGGCCATGTTAATATTTTCTCAGGTAGACAGTTCATGCTCTCAGGTAGTTTTCCGTTTTACGGAAAAAAAAATTCTAAGTCTTACAGTCACAAAGGGAATGGTTTAGCCACAGAGGGGGGACATAGTTGGGTGTGACACTGCCTCGGCTGTCTGCTCCCTCCCATTCGGTTCCAATTGTTCTGACTTCATTAGCTTTCATTCTCCAACACAAATTCCATCACAGCAAATGATTGTAGAACTGCTTCAGATATGCCTGTGCCTCTACTTAAAGCCCTTGTTATCTTTATTCATGCAATAAGATGCATCATTACACTTTCAAAAGAGTCACAGAATGTCTCAGACTGTAATAATAGTTGAACCTGTAATCAAATGTATTATATTTACTGCAACAAGACAGAGTGCTCGGCTTTTCCTCCTAACTCCTCCAAAGAGCTCCAGTCAAGACATCTCTCTATCTGTGAGCTCAAGAACATTTCTGAACTGGTCTGCAGCAGAATCACTCTGTAAATGATTGGCATATATTTCACACAAACACAGAAACACAGACATATAGGCACACTCATTCACCGTACACATGCATACACACAGACACAAACACGCACACACGCACACACAAACACACACGCTTAAGCATGCTCTCACTGATGGATATGCTGATTACCAGAATGAGAACAAAACAAAGGCTTTTTATGCTCATGAATATTTATAAGCACCTTCCATCTCTATAGACGGAAAAATGTATAGGCAGAACCTTCAGCATGTGAAGCCCAGAGGGAGAGAGAAAGAGCGAGCGAGAGAGAGTGAGCTCCCTTGAGAATGGGAACGTCTCTGCTGTACTGCAAAATTAATCACTTATAATTCCTCCTCAGACAACACTTTCCTCTATCACTGTAATGGTCGTTTGGCATTACTTACTTGCACCGTTTCACCACAGTAAACAGTTTATGTAAAGCTCTACTGGTTAATGTACATTAACAGGACTCTCACAGCATGACTGCAAAATATAAGCTATCAAACCCATACCCAATCCACCAGCTGATAGGGGCCCTTTGTCAGTTAAAATGAAAACGTCATAAAATTGATTAAAGTAGGAAGTACATACACTGGTTCACAAGTATTAATGTCTTGAGCAAACAGCATAAACTTACGGTTCATAATATAACACAATGCATGTGCAGAAGACAAACCAGAGAACACTAATGGATTTCTGTGTTATGTATTTCTTTTTTCTGGCATCGTGGAGCAGAGGAAGGAATCTGGGTTACCGTGGAGATCTGGCGATGATGCTGGGGAAGGGTAAAGGGGCCAGGCAGTAGGACGAGAGCGCAATTCAAAAAAAAAAAAAAAAATTCTTTCAAGAAGTCAGACTGCAGACTGTCTATGTTCTGTTCTCCTAGCCAACGCCAGCTTTATGTCATTTAAATTACCTTTACTTTCTAGGTCAATCTAAATAAGAGCATCTGCCAAGCGACTGAATGCAAAAAGTAAATGGCACTTTTGACCGGGGATTAACATAAATTGACATTCACATTGTGTGAGATTGTCAGGCGTGAGGCAGAGTGTGAGAGCCGGGGAGACCTGTCAGGAGCGGCCTGCGCGGACCACAGGTGACGATCCGTTTCGCTGGTACAGAGCTTCCACGCAGCGCCTGTCCGTGTTTCTCTGTGGTTTTTCTGGCCACGTGGAGGAAAGGGGCTTTTCATCGCGGTATTGTTGCCTCCGCGCACGTCCCTGCACCGTCCCCGCGATCCAGGCGGCTCTCTGAAGCCTGCTTTGTGTTTCTGTGCCGCCGCCTGATCCGCGCTGCCTCGGCGTCACAGATTTCCGAGAGGACAGGTCCTGTGTGCTTGTCTGGACTGTCTGTTCCCGGTGGCTCCAGATAAAGGGATGCAAATGAGCTCGGTGCACTCGCTACGCTCGGTCACTCGGACCTGTCTGCAGATTCTGTGCCGTCTTCCGGCCCCTCCGTGTAAATTTTGTCACCTCATTTGATGGTGTCACACCTCTGCCTTAACCTGTACGTGTAGCTCTGACGGTCAGAGTGTACCTTCTCTAATGCTGCCGTTTTAAGTGGGAGGAAAAAATGTCTGGCACAAATGTGAGTCATTGTCGAGTGTTGGCACAATAGGATTGCTGTTGGTCAGTTGTGCATACTGCTGGCACCGACATGGGCCTGCATAATACTCAGTAAAATTGCAGTGTTACTGGATCCACTGCTTCCAAATCAAAAACGACTTTGGAGGAGAGATTTAGTGTTGAGCTGGTCCCATCTTACATCCTCATCGTGTCTAAAAGCTGTTTCTCATGGATTTGGAGGAAACCCATTATAAGTTTTACATTCGTGACTAGAGCATTTGTAACATAAAGCATACATAAAGCATGTTTATATGCTTTGCTTTACGTTGAACTTAATGTACAAAGTCACATACAAAGCTTTCATTTGTTTGTATACCACCTATGTTAGAGGCTTTTTTGCTTTTTACGTGGGAACAAGTGCTATGTGATTCAGTTGTCTGACGCAAACATGTATTATCACTGGTGTGCCTGTCCAGTGTCCAATGGAAGCTTACCAGTGTTCCTTGACAGTGCCCCCCCTAGGGCTACAGAGGACGGGACAGTTGTGAGCCAGCTGGAGACTGAGCACCCCCTACAGGTTTTCCCCCGCCATTACAAGCTACAGAAAAGGCAGAGGTTGGCAGAAGGACGCTCTCAGGAGATTTTATTGGCAGCTGCGTATGACATTGTCCTAGCGACCTAGCTCACCCGATTATTATCAGCCGTCAAGAGGAGATTTCTGCTCAGAGTCAATACTCATTTTCTGCCACTTCATTTTCTGACTCACTCGGAGGAGGAATGGTGGTTAACTGCCAGAGGTTCAGTGATTGATTGATTGATTGATTGATTGACTGATTGATTGAATGACACTTATCTAGTATAATACTCTAGTGTTCTGTGAGGCTAGAGATGGCTGAAGAGGCAAAAACTGACTAAGCAAGAGCCTCTCTTCTCTCCTCCTAACAGTGGATTAAGCCAACTCATTAACTGCTCTTACTGCACATTTGCATTTGAACACAAGCAGTCGTGATTAGATGCTGAAAATGCTGCAATGGTTGAGTAGTCCTGTTGTACCACCATTCGTGTGATGCAAAACCACTCTGAGTGAAAGAAAATGGCTTTACACAGATGTCACGGAGCTTTCACAAGTCAGAAAGATGCATGTGTAAAGAATGATGTTTTATTAACTTGTACCAGAGCACAGGCAAAAAACATTGTCTCTCAAACTCTCGAATCTTGGCCTTAGGCTTATAGATTCTGGTGTGACAGAAATCAAACAAATGTCTGTTGAAAGTGCTGGGGAATGACTTTGATTTTTCCAGCCCTGCCTGTGTTGAACATCCCTCCCCCCGCTGAGAGGGAAAGACTCTGACACAGAGATGTGTCTTAATTGGACCGGACTGGGTGTAGAATCTGCTCTGTGTGTCAGTATTCATCGTGCTCCATCTGGTCTGCTTGTAACATGCAGGTGCTGTCTCTGCATGTCTCTCTACGGTGGTGGATTGTCTGGTCTTTCTTAGGAGACTCAACTGCCATTGAAATCCTTGGCAGTTTGCGAATGCTCCTTTTCTCTTCTTTTCACTCTCTGTGTCTGTGAGTGGGATCATTTCAGCTGTGAGTTTAGTGCCATAACCGCAGAGCAATAATGTGTGCAAATGTCTGTCTCTCTACCTCTATCTTTCCGTCTCTCTCTCTCGCTCTCTCACCCCCCTTCTCCTCCTCTTTCTTTCTCTCCCTGAGTTAAATTCCTTTTCAATTTCAATTGGCTTGATTGGCATGATGAGTTTAGACATATTGAAGAAGCATGGGTTCACAAGACAACAAATGGGATCATAAGATGCTATTGAAATTTAAACAAATCGATTAATAAATTAGATATAATAATGATGATAATAATAATAATAATAATAATCATCTTCATCATCATCATGGAGCCTAAATGACATAGGTGTTCATTTTGTTTTTCGTATTGCTCATGGTCCCTCAGATTGTTATGTCTCTATGACCTTCCCGTCCGGATTTATTCCAAAAATTACCGGTGAGGGACTGGCTATTACCCCTTATCCCAACCCTAACCCTAACCCTAACCTTATCCTAACCCTAACCCTAATTTTATCCTAACCCTAACCCTATCCTAACCCTAACCCTAACCTTATCCTAACCCTAACCCTAACATTATCCTAACCCTAACCCTAATTTTATCCTAACCCTAACCCTATCCTAACCCTAACCCTAACCTTATCCTAACCCTAACCCTAATTTTATCCTAACCCTAACCCTAACCCTGACCCTAATTTTGTTTTTTTTTATTATTTTTTATAATGGGAGTTCTATGGGAGCAACCGCTCTGACACATACATGAGACATTCTTTTTGGTCTGTAACAGATTGTTATGTGGTACCACACTGCACTGCCGATGCTACAATATACCTCCTCTCTCCCACTATGGCAGCCTCTCAGTCTCTGAGAGGTTCTCAAAAATGTACCTTATTTTTGGGATGTAATCTATTCTTGTATCTCTGTACTTTTCACATCTGGTCAACTCTGCCTTAAAAATATAAGTGTGCATAGCTTGTTCTGTCTGACCAGCTATGTCTGCTGGTGTCATCCACTCTCTCTCTCTCTCTCTCTCTCTCTCTCTCTCTCTCTCTCTCTCTCTCTCTCTCATTGTCTCTAGAAAGCACTACACAGCCAACAAGCCACTTGTAGCAGTGTGTGCTCCAGTAGTGTTCTGGAATATTCCTCTGAGTGGCTGACATGGTTCCAAGCTGCCATTGATTAGGAGGCAGATCTTCTCATATATAAATCTGCAAGGACGGGGGGGGGGGATGGGTCTGAGGACTCCACCTAGCCACCTAGCAACAGCTAACCAGATTGCTTTTTTTAATAGAAATTCATCGAATGTAGTGATGGCATTTTTACACTGATTAAAGTTATCATCTCCCTCAGTTTCAGTGTCATAAGCAGCAATCTTTTGAGATGCATCATAATCTGACATTATTGTCTCAAGCCTCTCTCTCTCTCTCTCTCTCTCTCTCTCTATCTCTCTCTCGCTCTCTCCCATTGGTAACCTGAAAGCTCGTCTGATACCATTTCACTTTATAGGTATGGATATATCTCATCCTTTGTTTCTTCAGCATTGATGAAACCACACTCTGTTGTGCAGGTCAAACAGAAGCCCTTATTATACCCATCCTCTTTCACTCTTTAATCAGCTGCAGTCACAGGCAATAAAACATTGCAAGCAGCGTTTTTTTTTTTGCTTTTTTTTTTTTTTTTTACAGATACTTCAGAAAGATGGATGAACTCCATTTTTCTTTTTACCAGCATTACAGCATGTCAGTCTTTGTCAAACTAATAGCACATAAAGCAGTCGTGTTTATTTATGTTGTGTTGGGTTGACCAATAAAGTGTCTCTAGATTAAATATGCTCTTCGTAACCATAGACTTGATAACTTGAAGTCAGTTGGGGACAGGTATATATCCTCCTTCATATCTCTATCTCATTGATGACACCGCACTCCCTAAACCTGTTCAAATATAAAATCTAAAAAAAAAACATTTGCATTGTCATTTGAAGGTTGTGGATTGCCTCTGTTTAAATGAAGCATAAAACAAATGATTGAGAGAGATGGATGAGATCCAGCAGTACAGTATGTTGGTCTTAGTCACCACTTCCTCTCAGCTTTGCCCCCATGGCTGTGTGTGTTAATGTCTCCTGTCCATGCAATCTAGTGTCAGGACGAATCAAGCGTAATAACCTGATGAAGTGCAGTGATTGCACAATGAATGGTTTTACAATACACTCTCATGCTGGAGTGCAGTGTAGCTCACCCGAGCTCACCACAAACTGCAGCCGATTCAGTTTGGATTGCCAGCTTCAATCCCAGCGTGCTGTGTGGCTCTGTCCCCTGCAGTCAGCTTTGAAAACTCACAAATTTGTGTGAAACCAGTTCATTCTCAGACAGAGATTGATGGGTAGGTTTGTGTGGATGTTTATATACCCTACATGATTTTCTTCCCCCCAAAAACTTTGCTTTAAAATTAAAACTAAACAACCACGAGTTATCAGAGATGAAGTACTGATGGCATGAGCTTCAGTCTTGGCAAAAATTTGGCATTGCCTCATCTATTTAAATGGAACTTTAATTTTCCAGTGCTTTTGATTGTCACTAGTGCTTACATTCTAATGCAATCATGAGGTTATTGTTCAATTCTATCAGCAGAGTCTCATACACCTGGGTCTCCATTGTTAAGCTGTGACATGTACTGCATTGCCAGTCAGATTGCCATTTTTTATTTCCAGCGAACACATATTCAGCAGGGCACAGCTGCAGGTAAGAAACCGTCTGGCTTACAACTTCCTGATGGCCATTGGTTGCAAAACGGAGAGCTCTCGCTGGTGTCATACCAGGTCAAATGGTTAACCTTGATCGCCCACTAGGCAGGCACTGGGGGTCTTGAAATTCTCACAGGCGGTGATCAGAAGACAGTGAAGGCAGCGGCTGTGTTCTGAATAACTTGAAGTGGCCTGGTGGGCCAGGTGTTATCTGGAGATGAGGAGCACTGAGTTCTTTAAAAGTAAAGTGGGATAAAATGTGGGCCAAGGACTGCTCCTTGGGGAACCCCAGATGAGGGAGTGTAAGAAATCAAAGCAGCACCTGTTCAGGTGACATAGTGGAGTGATCCTCGTTCGGTATGTAAGGTATGATCCTCAGGTTGGGTGTAAACAGAAACACCCGAGATTCCCATGCTCAAAAGAGGACAGGAGGACTTTGAGATCTGCTGGGTCAAATGCAGCAGAGACCCAGAAGGACCACAACACAGAAGGGCAAAGCTGCGTTATGATATAAAGTGAGAGACTGATTTATTGAGAAGTCATTTTAAATTAAGAAATGATTTGGCTGCACTTGCCATCAATGGAACAGCATGTAATTCCGAATAAACCTTGAAAAGTTCACGCCGTATTTATAGATAAATCACACATTGCACAAACAGCATTTTATTAAAAAAAAAAGATCAATGCACAATAATCTGAATTCAGTTCACCTGATCCCTCTGCTCTTGGTGCTTTGATTTATTGCTTGTCACTGATGAAAGGATTATTACGAAGTGAGTCTCGACTAGCACACAGATGGTAGAAAAAAGCTTGCAGGCCTCTGAAAAAAGCAGTTTGGAAGTAAACTAGAGAGTGACTGCTTGTTACCCCTCCAGTTATCCAAGATACAAGAGAAAAGAGATGCCTTTCTCTTACTGCCTGGAATGAATAAGCAGAACTATGTATCGCAGATTTGAGAATGGTGAGGTTGTGTGTGTGTGTGTGTATGAATGTGTGTGTGTGTGCGTGTGTGCACATATGTGTGCATATGTATATATTTACGTGTGTGTGTGGGTGTGTGTGTCTGTGTGTTGTTTTGAGATCCAATGAAGAATGGGTGGGTAGAAAGGTTTTCCTATGTCTCTGTAAAGTCAGAGATAGCCTGTTTTCCTGTGATTAGTCAGTTGAAGCATGTAGGCCCCTTAACTGCTCCATGCACAGTCAGCTCCATTGCTCAGCAAATGTATTGTGCTGTTTCATTACTTGAGCTCTGTATCTGGATAAATTTTACTCGGCACAGGAATTTAAATTGAGGGCACACCCATTAAACAAACACACAGTCACTGATTTATTTCACAAATGCACCTGGTGTTGAGATAATGGCAATGTGTGCATGAGGCATTCTTTTAGGTCTGTAACAGATTGTTTCTATTTAGGCGACAATTAATTTTGCTGAAATTGTGTCTGCAGAGAGTGTGTTTAGGCCTAAGAGCAGACAGAACGTACTTCATTGACAGTCATATGGCGATGACTATTTCACTAACATTTTAAAGGGAGCAAATCCTTGATATTTTTACAATCTGCAGTTTGTTCATTTTTGTCCCAGTGAACCTGGGCTGGCTTTCTCTCTTTTCCAGAGCTTCAGTGGAGCTTCAGAACTGTTCTAATTGGGTCCAAAGGGTGCAGGTTGTTTTTATTTTGGCTTTATTTAAATATTTATCCTTTGTTTTCTTTATCTCGTTTTATCTTTGTTTGCTTGACTATCCTTTGCTGTATCATTTCAAGGGATGCCTTATTTTGTGACATTGAATTTAAATTTGATGGTGATTGCAGTAAGGCTGCTAGAAATTAATCTGGTCTTCGTCAGAAAGAACTGAAGGAAGGTCATATTAAACTTGTCGAAAAGTTTGCAGTTGGTCTATGGAAGTTATTGTCAGGCCATATACTAGCCCAGTGCATATTAATATATCATTATTTTATTGTATACTATATATGACATCATAAAGATGTATTATTGGATAATTACAGTAGCTGCATAACAGTTTCTATATCAGCCTTGGTGCATGATTATATCATTCAATTGGTACATGCATGCACTTGGTGCTTAGAGAGAAGAGAAATATGGCAGCGCTGCTGTTTCCTATAACCTTGCTTAGTGACACAATGACAGAGGAGATCACATAAGCTTACACTGCAGACCTGTTTTAATGATGGACAGGCTTAATAATAGAGCCCAATTTATTTTGGTCAGCAGGAAATTATAGTTTAACCCGTGGCAATGTCAGCTCCATTTTATGAAGAGCAGAGCCACATAATGAGTATTTCCTCTCTTGCGGACACCAGAATTCAAATTCCTGTCAGGACAGGGCGCCATTCTGTGTTATTACATATTATGCAGTGATGTCGGGCAGTCTGTGACCAATAGTCTTATGTAATGAAATCATCTTACCCTCTTTCATGAAGTTTGAAAAATTTTTTGAAAAGTATTACTTCAATTGAGAAAATATAAATTATAACCAACTTCTGACTAATGCCTGTTTTTTGTCTTTCATCTGGCTTCATTCTGTTATTAACAGTATTTTAGGCAAAATGAGTAAAATCAACTCTGTCATTATTATCATTACACCCATGGTTCCTAGCTTTGGGGGAATAACACCAATTATTTGTCCTGAGAGTTCTCATTCACATGCAAAAA
The DNA here is from genome assembly GCF_013368585.1 of Megalops cyprinoides. Classification (NCBI taxonomy): domain Eukaryota; kingdom Metazoa; phylum Chordata; class Actinopteri; order Elopiformes; family Megalopidae; genus Megalops; species Megalops cyprinoides. The sequence goes on from NC_050604.1 coordinate 23,038,273, forward strand.
CTAATTCGCTGTGCAAGTAATTGCACTGTGTATTTGTACTGCATTACAAAATGCTAACCTCCGGGCAGAAGAAGGCCATCCAGAGCTATAATTGTGTAACCTTGGATACACATACTTCAACCATCATTACCAGAGCTCTATGCTCTGATCCATTAAAGGAGACCTCACAGCAAACTTTGGAGAGGCCATTTCTGCATAGGAAGAGAGATGATTCTCTTCCTACTTGGAGTGTCATAATCCTGTATTGATGTCATAATGCTGTGTGTCAGGAGAATAGAATTCCATGCGCATGGCAAGCCAGCATAAGGGGTTTTAATGTGCACGTCTTTATGAGTAAGTATCAGGGGAAACAGACAGAGAAAGTTACCATAGAGAGTGTGGCAGCAGTGACCGTAAACTACCTACAAAAGGTTCTGTGTCGTTAACTGGGATTCATACTGGCTAAAACCCACAATTACACTGACGTCTGTTGTCCCTCCCCCTACGGTCTAGCCCAAGGTATATCAAGGCCAGTAAATGTGCATTTCCCCAATGGACGCTGCTCATTACAGGGAGAATGAGGGACAGCGAATGTCACAGTGATGCAGAGATCCATAAAACAGCGCTGACTCAGGGGCCTTTCACAGAGCCTCTGTGCCCTGGTGCAGCAATCATGTCACAAATGATTACATGCCAGGTGGCATCCCTGCTCAATACATAGATAAAGGCAGAAAGTAAAAATGGTGTTCTTTGTAAACAAAGTTGGAGGTGTATGGCTGGAAAAAAATCTTGCTATAATGTATAGATAAGAAGCTAGGAAGCTACCTAGTTAACTGGTGTGCTGACAAGTTAACGACATATATAGCAATATTTCAGAAGCACATGATGGTGGATCATATTGATAACTAGCTAACTAGTAAGCTATGTACAGCTGCTTTATTTGATCTTTGTACAGACAATACAACTAAAACACGTCACAAAAAATATCCAAGGCAAATATCCTCCTCCTCAAAGTTCTTTGAGATCATGATGTTGTGCTGTTTCCAAGTAGACAATCAATCCATACATTCGTGTTCTACTAATCTTAGTTCAGTAATTCCGCAAGAGGACAGAGAGAGATATACATTTGATCAACTGTTCAAAAAGCAAGCCTAATCGGTTGGCTTTCTGGACATGTTTAGGAATAACAAATTCCAATTACTTGGAATTTTTAAATTTTCCAGAGGTGAATGGGTTCCATTTGTGTCAGTTTCTGCTCAAGGTTTCTTCCTCTTAGTACGGCAGTTCTTTGCCAATGTTTCCATAGGCTTGGCCTTGGGAGTTCAGGCCCAGGATCTCTATAAAGCACTATACAAATGGAATTGAACTGAAATGAAATTGATTGAATTAACTGCTGTGATGTGAGGTTATATCCTGGGCCAGGAGTCACAGTCATTTTGAGAAATATGAGAAAAAGTCATGAACAGATCCTTCAGTTTTAATGGTCAAAATTCCCATAGGCCTCTGGTCTCTCTGTCTCTCTTACAACATAATCAGACATAGTATTGCAGCCTGTGTTTTTTTCAGCAAAGTATGTCTTCAAATCCAGTTGAAAGTATCAGCTTTGATCAAAGGATGCATTTGAAGAACCTGACATTGCTGTGATAACTATAATTCCTTTTTCACTCATCCTTGAAGTGAAAAGAATAAAAACCTTTGAAAAGTTGCACAATCACACTGATCGGCTTCTGTTGACTTCTGACTTATTGCTTTGGTGTCATCTAGAATTGGCCTCTAATTCATAATCCTCAGTGAAACTGGATTGATCACGGCTGGCTGCAGGTATGACCTGATTAGATCAGGGCTGTATCTCTGGCTCCTCTTCCTTTTGGAATAGAGTGGTCAAGCTGGAGCACAGTAATGAAGAGCTTCAGTTTTACTGAGATTTCAAAGCACAAGGCATTTGTTTGGCAGTGATTCTGTCAGACCTAACAAGTGCAGGCACATTGCGTGCCAAAAAAATGTTTTTATCCAACCCATTGAAATGTTTCCCACATATATTGGGCTGGAGCCAGGTTGTCTATTATGTGGGGGTTAAAGAAATCAGAGAGGTGGGCGGTGCTGTCTTATTCCAGCAGATGTTGAGGAGACTGTAAAGACTCCTCTCAGCCGGCTGCTTAGAGTGATCAAGGGAAATGGCAGATACAGGCTCTCAGTGATACCGTGAGGGTACTGTGTCCGTATCGTACCTGAAACTCGCACCTCCCCATGTGGGCAGAGCGGCTCTCCTGGTCTACAGGTAAAACAGAGGTGTTGATTGCTCCTGCTAACCATGTTAACCCAGCATGCCTTGCTTCCTCTTACACCCACTCGTTTTCCCACTAACACCCACACGGGTGTAAAAAGCACAGCAATACTTTACTACCTTCAGAGTGGGTGAGATCACCAGCTCCTTAACAGGTTTATGACTTCTAGCGCAGGTGCATTTATTTGACAGACTTTTTTTTTGGAACTGAAGTCAAATGTATGGAGAATTTCTCTAAGAAACTGAAAGAACCATGATATTTATGCTTTAAAATATTGCGATGGTGGTTATGGCATCAGAAAAGTTATTGATTGGTCGGGCCCACCCTGTACCTGTGCATTAGGCATTGAACTGAATGTGGTTTTTGGTTTGGGGGTGGGGGTGGTCAGGAAAAATGTGGTTCAAAGAAAAACAAATATGGTGATGTTTCCTCACCCGTGGGAAAGGGAGTGCTTCTGTGCTTAATGGAGCTGGCCTCCCGCCATTTCATTTAGATCTGATTTTCAAACCAAGCTGAATAATTGCTGAAGAAGTTGGTTTAAAAAGCCATGTGGAAGAATAATGGCTTTGTGTGATGAAACTCATCTAGGCGTACGTGAGGACACTGTAGGATCATGTATATTTTTTTCTCTGTCTGGGTGTGATCCTGGATTATCTCCAGAGACACATATTCCGCTACATCCCCTGCCATTAATCATATTTTTATTGCCTTAAATAAAATAGCGAGCAGCGATGTCCGGCGACATTGATGCATGTCCCACGTTTCAGAGGCGCAATAAAAGTTCTGCTTATGGAAACTTTTTTTTTCACCTTTTAATTTCACCCGTCTGCATCATTTGGCGACTATGAAGCTATATAAATGAGTGACACTTTCATCAAATGCAGCTTACTTTAATCTGTCCTTCATTAGAACAGAATTATATGTACTGCAGAGGATGTGTAAATATTACTCTTTAAAACATGACTCTAATATAAAGGCCTGGTGGTATATTTATCTGGCTTTCTGAGAAAGACTGAATGCATATAATGCAGGGGTGTCCAAACCTCTCCTGGAGGGCCACTTGTCCTGCATGTTTTAGATCTATCCCTGCTCCAACACAGCTGATTCAAATGATCAGTTTGTTATTCAGTAGCTTCAGGAGTTCGTAACGAATTGATCATTTGAATCAGCCGTGTTGGAGCAGGGAGAGATCTAAAACATGCAGGACAAGTGGCCCTCCAGGAGAGGTTTGGACACCCCTGATATAATGTATACACAGTGGTATCATCCAATATGGGCTCCTGTATACAAATCCATTTTTCAGTTCCTGCCATTTACAGCTGGAATTCAGTTGAGACCCACTCCCCTCCCCCCACTGAAACAGCACAAAATAGAAAACAGCACCATTTTTAAACCCATTGATTCACTGGACTTTCTTCCAGGAAGTGTTGATTTAACGCAGTTTGTCTTTACAAAAGGTACATTTGTTCACCTCTGGCTGTGCAGTAAACCGGTTTATTAAGTTTTTATCAGAGAAATGGTCTCTTCACTCCATTTACTCATTGCGCCTCCAGGTTTTTTGCTGGGGGGAGATCCCCCGCTCCCATAGCAACACTCAGAGCTACTGGAGTTTACTACAATGCACATTCCTGAACGGAGGTAGAAAAGGAGGTCGGTGTTGAAAACCTGACCAGAGAGTTGCAAGTTCAAGACCAGTTTGGGGAAAGTCTGTACTGTTGTGCTTAATCTGTACTTAATCTGAATTGTGTCATTAAATGTGTCCAGTTTTATAAACAGATAATGTGTGAAATGGGAAGTTGTGCTAGCCATCTTGAATTATTAACATCAGGTAGTGTAATGTTTCTGCTGTCCTTTCGATCTACAAGGTGTATTTCCCTAGTGAATCATCAGTGATTTCACTCAAGCGGCAGACAGACTCTTCGTTTTTTTTTAATACTGTCTGATTCCTGAAGAGCTTCCATCAGCATCTGTCTCAAACACCAGGGGGTGGTCATAAGCAGGTTTCCCTCAGGATCTCAAAGCATTAGAAAAACTGGAAAATTTTCATCAAGAGAGCCCAACTTTGCACCTGCTGAGTTCTGCTGAGCATGTAAGTGCATCTCACTCACAGCGGATGAGCCCAGAGTGAGGGCCTCCCTGCAGTGTGAGGCAGAACCAGGGTCCGAAATGCGTCTCCCACCACAGGTGACGAGCTGTGTCTGAGGAGAGCAGCGCTGTGCTGTGTCTCATGACCGCAGTCATTGCTCTCCACAGCGGCTGTCGGTGCTCCTGAACTGCTCCTCCTGCTTTCCTCTCTCCAGCTTCCAGGAAGCCTCCTGGAGACCGGCTGGATTGCAGTGTCTATGAAGAAACAGGCTCTTAGAGAACAGGAAAAGTACCCAAGGCCCGACAGATGTGGGAAAGAAGGGAGAGTTCTTTGTGTGTGTTGCTGATGTGCTATTCACGGTCATGTGATCTCTTCCCTCGTTGCTTTTAATTTGTGGTGTCTGAATGAGAAACTGCTTTGAAGAGCTCTGTATGTTCCAGAAATGTTTAACCTTGCCATTAGGAATATTTTCTTCATCAGTTTCCTCTCTGGCAGCATTTATGTTTTTGAAGAAACAAGCCCCTTAGAGAACAAGTAAAGTATCCAAGGCCCAATGGATGTGGCAAGAAAGGGATTGTCCCTCATGTGATAGTGGTCCCTCATGGGACCACAGTATCAATAATTTTCTTTTTGAATAAAATTTAAATTCATTCTTTGGAATTTTTTGACTCCTAGATGAGACATCTTCAGGTATAGCACTTTGTTTTCATGAGGTCCCGTGGATGGAGTGGTGATTCATGGTAATTTTGCTTCAATATTGTATACCTGTGAATGATAGTCCAGAACTGCAGCAATGTAACAGGAAATTTGCAAAGGGTTAGTGTTTGTTGTTCAGCCTTTCAGCCACTAATTTATTCATGTATTCACCCAACGATTAATCCATTTAAATCAGAGTTCTCTAACACTTGTAAACTGTTGTTTTGTTTCTGTTCAATTGCAGACGTGTGTCACGGTTAATAATGTGATAAATACACACCAGGGTTAGCGTCTGAGGCTTGAATTATTCTGCTGAGAGAAAGTGCTTTTTACGCTAATGGATTTTCAGCAAATAGCTGTTGCATTCTGTGTGTAAGGGAGGGGGGGTGGCTGATTGTCTGCTAGTGATTGTCACTTAAATGGGCACATCATTTTCCAGCAAAGTTAACTCCCACTTTGACTGCCAGTCCGATGCGGGGAATGAATATTTTAAATGCATGGTAATTTTGCTGGAATTACCCACAAAGTGCCTCTCCCTCAATGTCTGCTCTTCCTGAGCAATCTTCCCATCTGTCACTTTCTACATATGATCAATTTGGGCTGTCTGACGATAATCTCGCTAGAGAGGGGGGTCGGGAAAAACAGCCACTGAACGGACATTCCACATGGCTGTGAGTTCAGTACTAAAGCTTGAGGAGGAAAAGACACCCTCACTGTGAAAAGTTCATTAACGACTGTAATTAATGTAATTAAACATGGACATCAGAGTTTGACCCTCTTTTATCTGAAAAATAATATTTTCATTGTTAACAGTCAGCTTCTTTGGGGCTCAATTTCCGAAATTCAAAACTTTCGTAAGACTCCTAATTAAAATGCAATTGCTGCTCATTAAAAGGGAAGAATGACTTGCTCACTGAGCTCATTAATTGTGTTTGGTGCCATTTTTTAATTGCTATATGGTAAGAGCTGTGCTATATGTCCATTGTGAATAAAGGTGCATTTCATGGACTCTAGATTTTGCCCCTCAAGGCTGCTGCTGTATTGTTAAACAGAGGATTCGTACCGCACTGGAAGGCATACCCTCTAAAACAGGAGGAAAGGAGCTGCTTATCACATCTAACATTTGGCTGGCAGGTAATGTCAGAGGCCAGCATACGGATGTACAGTGGTATTTAGTCTAATGACACAAGAGCACCATTAGCATTTCCCACTGGGCTGTTCACATTCCCTTCTGTCTGAACCAGCTGTCAAAACACTAAAGTGCTGGCCTATATTTCATTCCTAGTTTTAACTGTATCTCAAAATCTTCCTTTGAGCTCCAGAACCAAGTTTCATTCTTCCTCTAAATGCATTTCTTGTTTGTGTGTTGTGTTTTTCTGATCTTAGCACATGCACTGTTACTCTCACTGGTGGTCTTAGACTGGACAGACATTGGCAGACATTTCTGTAGGTGTGTCCATCAAAGCTGAGGGGATTGTTTGACTGAATTGAAGCAGGATGGCTGGGGTTTAGTTAGTGTTCAGTGCATGGCAACACAGTTTCCACAGATGATGGTTAGTCTGAAAATGTGCAGGGCTTGGACCCTCATCTTTCATCCTCCTCCCATGTTTCAGGACGGTGTGTGTGTGTGTGTGTGTGATCTCTTATTTTTCCTCTGGCTGGATTAATTCATCCTTTGTTGTGTCACTTGGGGTCAGAGGGGTGCTGCAGGGAATAGGAAGTGTGTGTGTGTGTGTGTGTGTGTGTGTGTGTGTGTGTGTGTGTATGTCAGGAAGGGTTCTGTGGCTGTCAGCTCAGTTCTCTGTGTGAACTGCACTGCATAATAATCCAGTCTGTCAGACTCTGCTGCAAATTTGCATGTACATTGATGTAAATATAGCATATGCCAGTTAGCGTCACAAAATCATGGAAATTATATACCACATGACATACGGTGTATGCAATTATATAAAAGCGCAAACTTTGGGAATTCTTTTTAAAAAATACATTGAGTGGATTAACTAAATGTATAGCCAAAGAAGGTCCTCCAATTCAGCGCAGACACCCTTTGATGCATACATCTTAAACAAGACCTGGACTGTGGGAGTTTTTTTTTTTTTTTCACAGACTTCAAAAGAATACTCTATTCTGCGGGTGAACAACTGCTGTCTCCCCTAGCTGTGTCTACCTTATGTACCTCCACCAGCTGTATTTGCTGAAATTTTCTGCACTAATTTCCACAACCAATGCAATGTGCTGTTGATCCGAATTAAACTATTATTTCAGGCAAACATCTTGGAAAAGAAAAAAAAAAAAACTGGCATAAAATGTGTTATTATTTGAATTTGCCATAAGGATTTTCACACTCTGATAAAACTCAGCCAAAAATCTGAGTTGTTGCAGAGATAAAGGTCTGGAGGTGCATCCATGCTCGCCTGTCTCTTCTCCATGGTCAGCTGGACCGCAGAGGTCAGGGCTGAGCTTGGGGAGGAGCAAGGCCCTGAGGCAGCAGGAGCTGTTCCTGGAAATATACCAGGTGAGCATGGGCCTTCCTCTCCAAAACGATGACATAAGTCCCCAGCTCTTAAGAATCACAAGTCAGAAAGCACCTCCCTTATTTGTTTTGGGGGGAGGAGGGTAGGTGGGAGAGATGGATTGTGGGATATAAAGTAGAGGGAGGTGGATGTTGATCCAGGCAAGGCAAACAAATAATTGAACAAACAGACAAAAAGAGCAGATGTGAGGATGTGAGACGTGACGACATGATGGTGAGTTGTGTCATCCCAGAAGAACCTGTTCTAAAATGTAATTTAGTGTGTTCTTGTCCATGCCATGGTATTAATATAAATGTAAAATCTAAAAACTACAGTAGCAAGAATGAATTACCTGCTACAGAACTGAACTAAGTGAGGTTCATCTTTCCCATTCAGCATGTTGTGATGGTGAGTGAATGAGCTGAACCACAGAGAGAATGAACTCACCTCTGCTCTGATTAAGAGCCATGCTGGGGTGTGCCCCCCCCCCCCCCCCCCCATACACACACACACACCCCCAGCCAGAGAATCTAATCTATTTATCCTCCTATGTTCTCCACAATAGACAGGCAAAAAAACAACTAAGGAGGAGCTGATGGATGTCCTCTATGACATCACAACCGATAACATCACAATTAGCCATAGGCTCTCCATTGGGCAATGTGTACATTGAGGTTCTCAACTGTGGTCCACATTAAAAGAATGAATACAAGGCTATATATATATATAATGTTAAGTGTCATTCATCAGAAAATGCACCCTTCGCATCTATCATCCTTTACCAGACTCATCAGTAAATATACCTCTTCAGCTCTTTCTACAAATCCCACATGCACAAACTCATACCTCCTCCTGCTCCATTCTGCTTTCAAAGGGATCATTGTTTTATGAATAAGAATGGGACCCCTGACCGTCATCCTGACCCTGAATGCAGTGTGTCTGTTACAGAGTGCTTTGGCCTACTCGGCCACTGTTCACTTGCTGCTCTCTCAAACATCAATCACAGGGAATAAGAGTGATGGAGAGCAGGTGAAGAGATAGAGGCTGACGTCTCCCTTTGCAGACTGAACTCAGTGCACTCTTACCCAGTCACTCTGAACCTACTCCACTGTGTACTCTACTCAGTGCTACTGCACGAATACTCTCCCCTGTGTATGGGCGAGGCAGCACTATGTGTGTCCCACAGTGCAGTACACACAGTCGGGGTGCTGAGAGTCCTCTGTTCCAGCTCTGACACGCCCCCCCCACTGTATCAAGCCTGCTCCAGCTCTGCCGACACCCTGAAACCTCCCTGCAGAGTCTGCGCTCCATGCGGCATGCTTCAAAGAGCACTTTAAACTCACCCCGTCCCTCTAAAAAGCATTTAGGCTGACATTTAGCAGCACGTCACACATTTTAGTGCCACTGCTTTTTATTCTTCCTTTCACATGGTAACCCGTTGTATTAAAAAGCATTGCGATCAGAGGGAAATATCCTGATTTTTTTTTTTTTAAAGAAGCTTGTGGTTATTTGGTTTATGACTGGTTTCAAAGCTCTGATGCTTTATAAGAAAGGAAAAAAAGGTTGAGGAGGAGAATGAATTATTGCTGAATGTATTCGTAAATTGGGTGAATAGAGTTCTGTATGGAGTTCTACAGGGAAGTAGGATTTACAGCTAGTGAGTCTCCTTAGGTTTATTATTAGTCTACATTTGTGGTCCTTTACAGTGGTAGCCAGGCAGAGATTCTCTTTAAGCTAATAACGGTCCTAAATCTATTCTGGATGGGTTATCTTTATTAACTTACTTGCCAGTTTAAATAAGGATCAACCATTGATAGATGATTATTTTTAATTAATTGTGTGCAGTATTACATTACCTTTGTGCCTTTGACATTCAATCATTTTAGACAAAATGGAGTTTGTGTTGCATTAAATAATTGCAAACATAAGACAGAGATAAGAGATTGCTCCCAGCAAGCATATATTTCAACTAAATATAATGGGGCTTGGTTTTATACCTGCATCACTGAGTTCTTGGAACAACTCTTGTTTCGAGCACATTTTTATGATCATTCAAAAGATACTACGCAACACTTGTGTAGCAGACGCAGTCACCATGTCAACATGAATCATGAATCTGCCATCTTTAAATATGGGGATAACTACTTTTTTATATCAATATAATATTGTGATATAATATTGTGTGATTATTGAAAATGTTATTGTGTAATCATCTTCAAAGAAAGGATATGCTGCCAGTTTGCAAAAGACCATTTGAAAGTAAAAATGGCTAAGTAGCCCTGTAGAAGCAAACATTGAAGAATAATCACAATAAAAGTGAGAGTTGTAGTATGGTGAAGTGGAAAGGGAAAACAATGTTTCACCAACAGGTGCTGTTGTAACCATGAACAACGTACGTAACCTCTAATGTCTCAGCGACATGCACAGCTGTGTAATATAATGTGTGCAAATGAAAACAGTAAGTCAGCATGGATGATGGTGTTAGCGAACCAAATAATGCAGAAATACTAAATTAACAGTAGACGTATATGAGGAATGATAAATGGGTCATACAGTATTTATCTCATTGGAGGACAAACAGTAAAGACACAGTCCAAACCATTAATGTGCTGTTCCACTGCAGTGCTATGGGCTGTGTGCTTATTCTCTTTCCAGACAAGCTGGAGGGAAGAAAGCAGGCTTGATCATGTGTTACTGTTGTTTTATTCATTGGCCCGGCAGGCCCAAAAATAACGGAAATATCCAAAAGTGCTGTAAAGACATCTACTTCAGTACATTTCCTGTCACTAGCATTTGCTTTCGTACACATAATGAAGTATGTTTATGTATACCATCTTAAACCATCGAGACACTTAAAGTTAAAAACAGTTAAAGGAAGAAAAGCATATGAGGTTTAAGAAGCTTAGTGATGCTGTAATGAATATCTGAACAATGCTGAACAGGGTCTCTGTGATATCTTTGAGGTCAGTGTCATTGCTGAGTTTATATTGAAAAAAGGAGGTGGTGTAGTTTATGGTTCTGTTTCATTAAATCTGATGTTCAGTGTCAGGATGACTCTGAGGAATAAGTATTAGGACATTAACCACAAAAACATACCATCTGAGACTGCAGACAACTATACAAACAAGAGAACAGCAAGACAATTCAACAGAGTGTAGAAGTGTTCTATCTCAAAGAATTATGCTCAATTATGCTTATGCTTAATGTGATTAAGCAGTCAAATGCCTTCAGATTATTCCACAGCTAAGCAATGTTATTTCCCCTTTACTGAATGCAAACAAATTTGGGATTGCACTACACACCACCAAGAGAGCTGTGCTCCTGACAGAGGACAATGTGGTCCTGAGTGCTGATGATCATCACTATGAAAGCTGTGATGTTTCTCACATCCCATGCCTTTTGTACACGCCCATTTCATTTCCGGTTTCTAAGGAAACCATACTGGATCAATGGGGTGCTGTGGAGGTGTATGCAGCAGCACCCACAAATATCCCCCTGTGACTGAGCAGTGCCCTGTTTTCTAGCTGCCTATTTGGCCTGCCTGCTTCAGCCAGTCCTGCATGTGTGTGCAGACAGCCATGCACTCGACTGCGATAACATCGATAACAGACCATCCCCGATCCCAGAGAGGAGTGCTGCCCCCTTTCCAATTGACCCTTAAGTAATGCAAAACCACTACTCTGGAAACACCCGATGGAGTTGATTGGTCGGCATTGGGGCATACATTATCTTGGTTCAGAGCACGCTTTTCACCAGATGTGCTGTCAGGCTTTTTTGTCTGAAGATACAGACTCAGAGAATACTTTATTTTCTTTTTTCTGAGAATCAGCCCCTGTATAAAACCCTGCTTAGTGTTAATTTTGACAGTGTGAAAGTATCAGTATTTCCAAAATGTATGCTCCCCATCTGACTAGTTCTCACAGTGACAGGTGATGGTTAGATATTGTAATTTTCTTGGGACTCTGAGGATGAACGACTTCATTTAATTCAGAGCAAATATAAAATCCCAGCAACAATTAAAACGAGATATTTCAGTCTATTTTTCATTCATTAAAAATTGATCCCGTGAACCATTCCAATTTTTCTTCCTGAAGCACTTTAATTAAGAATTAATGCCTTTTACCACAGCAGAAATCAATGGAAGGCATAAAGATGTCTTCGATTTAATCCTGAGTGTTAAGGAGAAAATGCAGACGTTTGAAGGCTGTACTCATCTCAGTGACTTCAGCCTTTAGGGTCAGAATCACGCACTGACTTATTGGAAAAGGCCTCGAAGGCTTAGCTTTGGACGCATCACTGGGAACAAGGGCACTCTTTATCATAGGCTGTCAGTGCAGTCACAGGGATATGAAACTGGGCTTTTCCATAACTGTTTACCTGTCACTTCTCTCCCACCTCTGCGGCGTCTGGCGTTGGGCTGGCATGTCTCATACGCGTGATTTATGACCTCATTCAGGCACCCATACGGAGGGCGGCGTGATATAGATCTCTTCCAATGGAGTCCCATTGGAGCCGTCCCCAGCCTCTCTGTGACACAGCGCTCGGGACGCTCCCATCTTTCTCTGCGGGAGTGCAGCGCTTTTGCTCTCAAACTGTACCCGACACTTTTATGGGGTCCATTTGTCTGACAGCAGCATAAGGCTGAGCTTTGATGGTGTTGTTTTGGTGGTGTAATGTGTGCACCCTGGTCCTTGGATAAAAAGAGCGCCCCCCTCAGGCCTATAGAGGGATCAGGAGGGGCAGAGGGAAAGGACACAGTTCTGTTACTGTAGGAGATGTCAGATTGCAACTAGCTCTGGCACATCAATGGACTCATGAAGACTCTACTTTTATCAGTCTGTGTACATACAGATGGATGGTAGATCCGCATGATAACACACCTGCCCCTTGTTGTCCGGTTATGATGTAAAGACATTCATCTTGATCACCTGACTCCATCCAACTTGTGGCTCCATTCCACTGTGACTTTTTTTAAGACAGTTGTCCCTCGTGGGCTTCCGTAGATTGGAATGGCTTTTACACTCTGATTAGTGATGACTCTGACTGGTAATCCTGGGCTGCCCATTGTTAATGTTGCAAACAGAATGGTAATGAGGCCTGGACAGTGGCAGCATCTGTCGAAGGGAGATAGGACTCATACAGGTATTCATGACCAGATCCGGACCATTTATTAACACCAGCAAAACATGTGAAACTCCCACCGGTTTTGGAATGAAAAATGACTATGTGCACAGATAAATTTCCATTCCATTTAAACACCACTGTGACCTTGCCGAGTCTTTAAAAGGGGGTCAAACACATTATAGTTTTCCATTATATGAAATGGAAAAGTTTAAAGGAGAAAAGAGGGCATTATATCTATAATGTGGGAAACACTGACTAGTGTTACACGTTGATTCTCTCCCATAAACCTGCAGTAAAATGGAGGAGCAGTGTGGGTGTTGGTGGGTGTTTACAACAACCACTGGAATAGGACCCAAGGTTAGGGAGCATAACGAGAGTCTGCAGCACGGAGGAAAGATTAGCAATTCCCATTAAAACAGGGGTCTGAAATGAATGTAGATTTCAAGGAAAAGAACCCACTTTATTGTTTCAGATTTCACTATCGACACAGAGTTCTACCTTCCGAATCTACAGAAATGGACACGTTATTTAGATCATATATTTTCAGACTGCCAAACTTTCATTTGGAATACATTTGAAATATTGTGCATTTCCAGAGTTCATTATTTTTGTGGTATTTTATTATGTGCAATATCTGGCAATTTATATAATATAGGACTTGTATTTTTTTTTTCTTTTTGTGCAGTGGAAAAGAAACAAAAGAATAGATGTGCTGCTCTTCTCTTCAAGTAGGTGGTTCAGGGCCCTCTAATCAATGGTAGGGCTGCACTTTATGGCTTTTTGGAGATGAATACCTCTCACTCAAAACACACCTCTTGTCTGACCTGAAAGAGGCATACATTTACTGCCACAAATTCCACCTCCAAGCCAAAAGCAAATGCATGGAAACAGCTGTCTACATTTATGTACTGAACACACATAAAGACAGAGGAGTTCAAGTATACATTTTCCTTAATTCCAGTAAGTGTTATGAACAAATGTCAGTTTCAGGCTTTCACTTGAATTATCTGTCAATTTTGTGCATTTGCGTAAAGATACCTATTCTGCAATGAACACCCAATTCAAAGGTCACAGCCCTTTTTCTCACCATGCACACCAGCAGTAGCCATCATCTTTTCAGATTACTTTTATGACCAGTGAGCCTTTCTTTCTCACTCTCTCGTCAGAATACCTGGCTTTTCATCACAGCCGCAAACAATAGCAAATAATCACCTGCATCGATATCCTTAGCTATTCTCATCACCAGGGTCAGACAGTCCAAATGGAGGAGGCTTGTGAGATTTTGTTTTGGCTCATTCTGGTTGTGCAGCAATTAAGTGGTTAAAATGTGACTCCATCACTTTTCATCCCTCTGCTTATTTTGAGTATCATTCCCATGAATCACTGTTTGTCCACGCTTTACAAATTCATCTACCGGGGATTAGACTTTGTTTGTTCTGTTTATGTGTTTGTGGTCTGTGATCCCACTTCCTCTGTCTTTGAGTGGACTCTCCGCTGAGCTCTTCTATCTGTCAATAAAGGCATCTGCAGGAAGATTTCACAAACTTAAACGCCTCTAACTACAGCCTCCATGCAGGATTTCTGCCTCTTCAGCACAGCAGCTTTGCACTGGACTCTGAGCAATCAGTGAGGGGGACCAGGCCAAACTGTAACTGGATACAGCAGGAAAGAACGTGACCATATCCCCTGAGTTTCAGTGATCATGATGGTGTGATACATAATGAAGAGTGAATTTAGCCATTGTCAGTGCATTAATAAGGGCATGCATGCTGCAAAGAATATCACTGAAATATCAGTCCTTTTCAGTCTCACCCGCTGTCTCTTGATGTTCACACACATCACTCCTTCAGTCACAAATTTAAAATACATCTGAAAGCAGCAATGATGAAACTGAGCACAAAATGCCACCTCTGGTCAAGAAAGATGTCGTAAAAGTCTTCTCCAGGTACCATTTGCATGCTTCATTTTACAATAAATTTTCTTCAAAGAAAAAACAATAAGGCAAAATTTTGCATCTGTGCCAAGAGACCCATGAAAATTTAATTCGGGGTACATCCTACAGACCTGTGTAACTGCATCAGGTTTCTTCAAATTCAGAAGAGTTTTAACATTTCCAAACTGTTTATGAGTGTACTCGAAAGGTCTTATGGACTATACTTTACAGCAGACAGACTTCTGGTTCATGTCTTTGTGTGATGCCAAAGCAGAGCCTAGGCTAAGTAAAGACCAGAGAGGAGTCCCAGGCGGCTGAGAGTTCAGGACCACGGACAGCCGCTGCAAGCCATTCGTCAGCAGAGCTGCCTGAGGTACCACAAACCGCACAAACCCACCCATCACTCTTCACATGACCAAAGCAGCCAATCACCACAGATCCCATGAAGAGAGGCGAATCAGTCAGAATCCTGAGAAATACAGTATGGTTCTGCAAATGGTGAACAGCCCCTTTCCAGAAAACGCAGGAATTGACTCCTCCGGTCTAGAAACTGAAGGCCAATGGCCTTCTCACTGTTTTTAAAAGTCGAACCCCACCATATCCTGGAGGGCAGCTTCTTCAGCCTTGCTTGTAACAAGGCCACTTACACCTCTTGACTTCTGTTTGTACTGTAACAATGATTTTCCCTTGTGTTATTCTGGACTGAATTATGTGTGTGTTTTTTCACTGGTTTCATTGGATGCCACAATAAAAGTCTACTAACCAAAAGCTCAGCTTATTAATGTGGTTTGCAAAAGCAGTGTCTGGAGGTTGTATTCATTTTATTATTTCCTTCATTAACATGTAATGTAATGTAACATATAGGGGGAAATCATTCGCAGTCTGAATCTTCTTTATGATGTAGTTGTTGTCTGCTAGTTTTCTTACACACCCCCACCCATCTTACATTCAGACCTGTGAGACTTAAGTGTTAAATAACTGTGAAATAAACCTCACCAGCTGCCTCATTATCACTGAGTTACATGATTTATTTACTTAGGAGGTGACCTTATCCGAGTTCACTTTCAAGCTGACATTTAACACATTTGCCATTTATAAGGCTGGATGTTTAGTGGAGTCTTGTAGCCCAGCTCAGACCATAACACCATGTCATGCTGCCCCCCAGACCCAGCAGCTAACTTCACAATAGTCCTTCGCCAGATTCCGGAACATCATGTTGCCATGTGACATAGACCACATTTACATTTATATTTATTCATTTGGCAGAGGCTTTTATCCAAAGTGACTTCCAAGTGAAGTAGAGGACAAAACAAGCAAAAAACCATAGGAAGTCGACAACATTAGAAGCGTGGCATGACCAGGTTTCAATGGTTGGCCAGACAAGGTACAAGCTAGCTGGTAGAGATAACAAATGCGTTAAACCATTAGGTTACATTTTTTTTAATAGTTTAGTAGGAAACAGTTTTGAGACATGAGAAATTCCTTTAGGGGGTAGTGTTTCAGGTGCTCAGGTGAGAGCGGAAGGTGATGTACTGTATTTCCTTGTTAGGGAATCTACATTCCCTGTTAGCTCATGAAACAGTGTATGGGGGCTTTTCGACTATAGTCTCACTGAAGATGATTACATACACTGAAGTCACCTTGAAGGGAATTCACCCTTAAACAAATCAATAAATACTCTTCTGTCTGTAGACCACACAGACCATCCCCACCATTCAAACAGTGAAAAACACAGGGGAGAACAGTTTCATTAGCTGCTGTCTTCAGGTTCCACATCTATAATTAAGATCATCTCTAACCTCTGCTTTGTCACCTTTGTTTAACAAAGGAGGACAGGACCCATGCTAAGGTAAACTTGACTGAAACTGCAGTCAGTGATTACTCAATTATTTTTACATAATTATCTCAATATTTTAATTCCCTATTTGCTGCTTGTTTGAGATAACCTTGATGACATTTTAATTACAAATCAAAGCCTGCATTTAAATGATGACTCCAGTCATGACAAAGTGAATGTTTAGGTACAAAGGCTGGGGAGATAAGAGCAAACATCTCCTTGGTTTTAATTAATTATGCTGAACAAATGGTGGAAAAGCATTTCATTTCATAAAGAGATTAAATGTTCTTTCTTAACTTCAGGGATTTGCAGTGCAATTTCTGTGGCATGCATGCACATGTACACTTGTACACTCACGTGCACACTCACACACACACACACACACACACACACACACACACACACACACACATGGAGGTTGAGGGGCCTACATGCTTCAACTGACTAAACAGACTGTACAGAGTCATAGCAACACCTTTCTACACAGACATTCTCCATTGAAGTTTAAAACAACACAGACACACACACACACACACACATGTACACACACACACAAACACACACACACACACACACACACACACGGAGGTTGAGGGGCCTACATGCTTCAACTGACTAAACAGACTGTACAGAGTCATAGCAACACCTTTCTACACAGACATTCTCCATTGAAGCTTAAAACAACACACACACACACACACACACACACACACACACACACACGTACACACACGTACACACAAACACACACACACACACAAATCAGGTTTGAAAATCTCTCAATCAATTCAACACACTTTAACATGCATGTGTTGGAGGGGCTGGAGTGCATAGCACATCAAAACGGCATGTCATTGTGGATCTTAAATGCCTGCCTGCTCCCCGATCCTACACAAAGTCATGAGTTACATTGTCCCTCAGGATAGTGCTGCATTCACAAGACAGGAACAAACACAAGTATCCCCGAGTGTTCACCATTCTCCACTGGTCATGAGTCCTGTCAGAAGTGCCAGCGGAGCATTAGCTCATAGTGTTTACAGAGCTGTCCTCATGTTGTCCTCCCTGCTGTCTCCTTAAAGCACATCATGTTAACACTCGGGAGGCTCAGACTGCTCACATCTGTTATAAGCAAACGTTGGCTGCAAACACTTAAACGCTGTGGCTTTGGGGATGATGGTAATGAGATCACTCTGCTCCATGAATTTAATTCCCTCCGTACCGGCGATTAATGTTTAAAATCCAACTTACTGACTACAGAACCCCGCTTTCAACACTGGCTCTGTTCTCTCCTAGTTTTATTCTTTCTCCAACTGGCGTCAAAATCCCAGAAATAAGAAAAAAAAACACCATCAGCTGTAAAACAGTCCTAGATCAAAGCCGCTTAAAGTTTGCCTTCAATGAGATAAAGAGATGGCCATGTATGTGACAATGAAAGATTACATCTAGCAGCAACTGTGACATTTATTTATGTATTTATTTATTATCTCAATGGGGATTTCAGATGATAAGGAATCACAAGTAAGGGTGAAAAAAAACATAAACATTTATAAACAAAAATTATATCAAAACCAAATTTACAGGAGAAAACCAACGAGACATAAGTGGTAATAATGACTAAAAAGGGCTACCAGAGGGCTTATGATGCCAAGTAATGCTTTCTGCATGTTGAGATTTCACGCACTACTAGACATAATACCACTGGTTGCCCTTACCAAGTAAGTATGGTTAAGGAGTTTAGTCTGAAACCCAAAGGGAGTGGGTTTTTTTATTGTCTCCACAGGGAAGGCATTAAACCTGATTTGTTTTGGATATATGAGAGAGAGCAATGTGTATAGTATATGGGTGTCGTTAAGATAATATATAATAGCTGTACTAATAGTTTGCATTGGTGACCCTTTAAAGGAAACATAGTATAATGCAGTGCCTTCATGTGTCATATTTCTCATAATTGACTACATTGTGCACTGCCTGCTTCACTGCACCCCGTAATAATATTTGGCTTCTGTCAGGATCCTCGCTTGATGTAACTCTTCATTGCTCTTCGCCTGTTCGGATTCTCTCATTGCCGCTAATTCTGTGACAACAGTAACATGGGCAGATTTATGGCTGTTGATTCAGCTTGTTCAACACATTGTTAACCGAGTGCCATTTAGCGCGGGCGTAATTAGGACAGCGGTGACACCGGAAATTGAGCCGTTGTGGGTTGAGAGACAGGCTGCAGTTACTCCTGCGTCACTAGGGCTACACGTTAGCAAATCGACATTTTTTTTTTTTTCTCATCGTCAGACAATCATTCAACGACATTAGACTGCTGCGGAGTAATGAGGCAAATGACATAAAACTGACAAAATCCCTGTAAGTGTCATGACAGCACGAGTGCTGTGCAATCCTCATTAACGACAGGGCCCCCTAATGCCTTACTCTAATGAACTTCTTCCCGTTGCAGAAGGCTACCCATACCTGACACCTGCTGAGGAGGGCTGAGGCCAGGAAGAATAAAGCAGCTTCTGATGATGTGTTTCTTGGATGGGTATTGGAAAAGGGGCATTAATGTATGTAAATGAGCATGTCTAATGTCTAATATAAACCAAATATAATATCTAATAACATAGTTATATATTAAAATCTAATAAAAAGTGGATAATGCTTTATTAATGCTTTATTATTTAAAGGGAAAATCAGATGGAAACATGGGAGAAAACTGGCCCACACAGAAGCCAAATTTGGATAAAATTTGGTGTGTTACTCAGGTAGAGGTAGTATGATTTCTAAGACATTTGAAATGATTATATCAAACTCGATTCGATGTTCGATGCTGCAGATTCGATGTAATGTAACCTTTCAGATTTGCTTTTCACAGAAACGCCATTGATGATAGCTTAAATAGCACTATTAATATCATCAAGACATCATAGCATTTCACTGTATGACTTCATTGTAGGACTGACCACATGAGCAGGGTTTTGTTTTATTTCCCAGTGAGTGAAAGATCTGTAGATATAGGAGCTGTCTCTCAACAATCCCTAAATGTGTTCAGGCTACAGTCTGCTTTACCAAAACATCGCTGTCCTTAACGATGAATCTCGGTGGATTTCAACTGAGGACATTTTTACATCGATTTGTGGACATTGCTGAAAAATATTTGCTGTTCAGATGTAATTAAATTTGAAGTCAAACACCTCTCAAGAATGTCTGCTCATTAACTTTTATTTGCTGTGTTCATGGGTTTCTATGCTTGAGTTGGCATAGTTTATCCTCTAAATGCCATTGAACATGGTTTTTATTCTATTTATTTTCCCTTACTCCTGCTGAGTTCTTGCCTCAGGCACAAAGCCAATGACAAAACACACTTCCCAACACAACTAATCCAAATCAGCTAGTTTACATCAAGAACTTCTATGCTGTGTGTGTGTGTGTGTGTGTGTCTGTGTGTACATTTAAAACAGAATATGATACAGTATTTGTGTCAGATATAACCATTATTCAAATTTTAACTTTATATCTCCTATGTTACACATGACGTATATATGGGCTTTTACATCCTCCTAACAGTTTTCAGTGTATGACCTTTCGGGTTTGGTTCACAAGTTCCTTAGCTGCTCGATAGCCTGGGGGAGTAGATAACCTGTTCCAGCTAAATTAAAGCTGTCCTTCCGATATAAAAGCGCAGAGGATACGGCCTGACAATCAATACCTCATTCAGGGCTCGAAAGCAAATCCTGTTGCACAACAGATCCTTCCTCCGGAGCCATTCTGATATGTCTTGCAAATAACAAAAACACCTACAATCTACTGACCTGGACACAGTAGAGCCAGCAGCAAGCCATCTGACATGTGAAACTTAAGTGATTCTCCCAGGAATATAGTTTTCATAGCTGCATTTGTCAATGTACAGCATAACCATAAGCTTTTGCTCAGAGGGAAAAAAAAAAGAAAAGAAAAAAAATTGTAAATAGTCAATAATGGTAGATAATTCACTCTCAGAATATATATGGACTTTTTTCTGTCATTGGCTTTACTGTTATGTCTCGGACTGAAAGCTTCTATTTTGAATTTGTAACATTTCCGCACGTATAAATTTCGGCATGTTGGCCTGAAGAAGGCCGTTTGGTAAAACAAGCCTCTGCCTGATAAGCTAGCTTACATTCTTGGGCTGAGCTGAAGCACATCATGTGATTGGACTTTGTGAGGAAATCAGTGACCCAGTAGAGCACACCCAGATCTGCTCATTTCTATTAACTACATCCCCATAATGCTCTGATTCCACGTTGTTGTTGAATCTTGTCATACTTATGCTGCGATAATTACATTATTATTATTATTTTTTGAAGTCCCCTCAAGCCATTAGATAGCAGCCTGTAGTGTTGCAACCAATGTGACATGAAACGTTGCATGCAGTGCTTCACAAAGCTGCAAACTCGCATTTTGTCGTGTAGGCTAGCTGCGTCCATACCGATTAACCGATGCACAGTCCGCAGTTGCTTGGTTTTGACTTGTGTTCAGTGATGCATTAATCTCTGGCTTGTCTGTGGCAATTGAAAAGCGCAATACAGGCACTGTACCCTTTGTGGAAATATATCAGCAACCACTGGGTTCAATGTTCCCTCTTAAGACACATCCAGAGAGGCCTTGAACATGTAGCAAACATTCTGGTGCCTGTGGTCTTCTTTTTTGTTGTCAGTCTGAATGCTAACCATGAGTCTGTTTTTTCCTCTCAATTTATATTTTTTTTCTGATGAAAAAAAAAATTATAGAACTGGATTTGACCTAGTTACTAACACTGGAGTTTGGTAACGCACACATAATGTATGAAAACATTAAAATGGATGGCATTTACATTAAGGGAATATAGGACCATTTACATAATGTTTGCTTAGTAAATGTCCTTGTCCAGAGTGAATTACATAGCTCACAAGTTTTACATGCTAGTCATTTATGCAGCTAGCCAGTTACTGAAGTAAATGAGATTAGGTACCTGTCCCAAGGGTGAAACAGCAGTGCCCCACTGGGGAATTGAGCCAGCAGCATTTTTTTTTCTTTCTAGGGTCTCGTCCCACCTCAATAAACCTGAGAAGAGAGCACTTCTACAGGGCTTTTGGGCTCTCCCTCCAAATGAAAAAGGTCCGAGTCTCCGCAAACAGCAATATCATTGTGCTTTAGGGATCTGTGTAAATTGCTTTGCTGTATACGTTTACATCGCCAGCGTCATTCTCCTCTTAGAGCACACATTACATGAAATACACAGAACTCCTCTGGTTCCAGCATCGTGTCGTTTGTTATTCAGCTGGGGGAGGGGTGAAGTGTTCTGACATACAGTTGCATAACAGAATGGCTTTTGATTGTTCCGTGTCCTGAGATAACATGAATCTAAACGCCTGCATTAAAGCCATTAGTGGAAATCATCATTTAAATGTGTTTTCAGATTGTTTGTTATAAATTTATGGGTCACAAAAAGTGGAAGCATTTTCTTTACAATGTTTTCAATGCCATTGCTTTGGTCCCCTGCTTTTGGTTCCCTGCATTTTATTCTTTATGCTACATGAGTTGTTTTCAGAGCATAAAGAGAATGATTGTCTGAATGTTGTTGCTTTTTAAAGCAAAAAAATAGGCAATTTATTCTTGTCTAAACTGTAACACGTGGAGACATTCATCACCTGCAGAGCGAAAATGCTGGTTTCATAAGTAATGCTTTTCTCCGGTTCAATTGGCAAGACATATTAATAAAACCAAGGACAAGAAAAACATTTAAAACTCTGTTTAGGCCCCTTGTAAATTGGAAATGGATGGAATAATATATTCTCAATTACTCATGTGTCAGAATCCAGTGCTAAATTCAGACAATGACAGGAAATCTAATGTAGATTTGGTTGTGTAGTGGCCCAAATACAAAGCTGGCAGGGGAAAAAAAAAGAAAAACCACTGTGCTTCTTGAAATAAAATGGATGTTGTTCAACAATCTGTTTTAAATTGGATGCTTTAAACATGCTAGTCTTTAAATTGTTTTTTTTTTCTTTCTTTCTTTCTTTACCAAGTTGTGACCCTGTAAAGTTTTCTATGGGCAAACTGAGACGTTATATATATTAGGATATATTAACTGAGTATAGTCTCTCCCAACAGGATTTCTCCCATCTCTTCTCAGATAGTCATTATTTACATATCCCGCTCAGTAAACCACATTTTCCTCCTGGCCTTAACATATATTAAGTGCAGAAGGTGGCATAATGACTGATGGGAAATCTTAAGTGAACCAGTTTTAACAATGACTTAGCAACCTAATAACACCTGAAACTATGAATCATGTTAAGTCTACAGTGGTGTAATTGTTTAGAGCTAATGGTATATTGCACTGAATAATAAACTCGGTATTAATGATATTTCATTTTATTTTTTTTATTGAGTTAATTGTTTAATGTCTAGGTTCATATTTATGGAATACAAACACATGTGTTCCATGTTTGACAATATAAAAATATGATGAATTTTTGTATATATAGCACCTTTCAAGAATGTCAAAGCCTTTTACTTTGAAGAAGGAGGGGGTGACTGACTTCAAAAAATTGTGTAGCACCTAACCAGGCATAATGCATGCCATTTAAGGAAGTTGTCACAGAGAAATGCCAATAATGTTATTTTGCTGTAAAGCCAAATAACATTATTGTAAATCTTAGCTAGTAATGTTAGATGTTTGCAGACAGATTAAATAAACTCATGCCCTCAGTACAGCCGAGTTAGCTCCTTACCTTATGCTTCTGTCCAGTATACATCTCATTCCGCTGCTCTTGATTTGCATCTTACTGTGGCTGTGCAGGAAAGGAACATCAAACAGAAGAAGATTTGGCTTTTGTTGACCCATCTCATTAGTTGTTGAATGTTTTCTTTTTTTTCTGTAATTTCCAGTTTACTTTTTGTGGGAGGTAATTCACATGTTGAAAAAGGATCAACAAACATTCCACTTGCAGCCTGTGAAGGACACCAAAAGCGTTATATAGGTATATACAGTACCTGAAATGCTGAAAGTTGTTCAGCTTGAGGTACATTGTCAGTGTGTGTGCACTGAATTTCACCATGCATAGTGGTAAGCCTGTGACCAACTTGTAGTAAACTTGCGGTTTTATTATAGTTTTATCCATATATACAGCTGGATAATTACTGAGGCAGTTGTGGGTTGAGTATCTTACCCAGGGATATACAACAGTGGTGCCCCAGCAAGGAATGAAACTAGCTACCTTTCAGGTATAAGTCCTGCTCCTTACCACTACACCACACTGCTTTTCTGTCTAAATCTCTTGTCTCAGTTTGAACTGGAAAACAGACAAAGAGCAATCAAGTATATACCATGTACCCAGTAAACTAATGAACTCCGGTAACATCTAATTACCCCACAGTGAAGCATCATGCTATTTGCTTAATTTGAAACTGTGTACATCTGAAGATTCCTGGGTCAGAGGTTAGCAAAGACCACAGCTTTTTATTTCACTGTTAAATGGAACCTCATAAAAATGCACCTCGAATTTCAAATTAAAGTCCTGTCAGAATATCTGTCACTTGACTCTAGGCTACAAGCTTTTGCTAAACAATCTAATTACCAGTTTTGCACATTTAATCCACATCTAAGTTTATCTGACAGCCCTGCTTCTGATGGGAGGCAGTTTAATTAAGAAACTGAGTGTGTTGGTTTTTCACCTTCATTTTCAGCAAAGAGGAAGCGCCTGATTGGTTGTTTTAAATCAGTTTTTTTGATAACTACCTGACAGGCACCTGAAGTCCAGTCTCCCGGTCTGATTTATCATATCGGCTTATCGTGTTTTCAGGCACAAAAACAAATTACATTGTGGTGTGATGTTCATTAATTTTGTGATTCGGGCCTTGCAGGTGTGACCGAATTCCATGTTGCTCATTCCAAATTTCACTACTGCTCTTCCCACGCAATGATCACCCGGAAATAATTTTGCAGACAGTTATTAAGATACTAATTAAATTCTTGCCACAGACAAAATTAAATATAAATCAGGTTTGGGGGGAAATGCTTATCATGTAATACTGAAAAACTGTAGTGTAATTATTTCTGACTCCCTCATTTTTAGCCAAATGCATAATTATTTCTGGTCTGATGAACTTGGACACTGGTCCAAAATGGCCTTAGGCCTTCACTGTATGTGGTCTACAGAAATCCCATAACATGCTGCCTATAGTACAGACCAATAAAATAAATAGTCAATATTCTACAAAATAATCCAAGTTTTCTGAATTAATTTATTATGCATTGGAATGCTCACCAAACATCTTTTTTAAGTGGGGAGATTAATTAATTCAATTAAAGTGTGAATGATTAGATGGTCAAATCAGATTGAGAGACCTATATTGGGATTGTTATATTCACATTGCCCATGAAGTAATGATGAATGAGGAAGGCAAACTGTATGGGTATATGTTCCACTTATACAGAACAGTTGCTGCTAGGGCTTTAAATTAAGATGAGAACAACTACAGCTCTGTTGCTTCATACAATAACAGCACACCTCATTAACACTATAGCATATTTACTGCTGTTGGGACCATTAAATGGTCATATTACCTTAAACTGATCCAACCTCTCTGCCTGCTGTGGGTAAAGAGTTTTTCTCCCGTGAGTCTCTCCCCATTTCTGTCTTAAAGAGTGATGGATGCAGACATGTTCCTCAACAGGCCCTACTGCTGACTGTCTTATCAGCACCGATAGCTTGTAATAAAGCGGTCAGAGCCTCAGGCTGCTCCATTCAATATTCTGTTTACATTTACATTTACATGTAGTTATTTAGCAGACGCTTTTATCCAAAGCGACGTACAAAAGTGCATACAGTAAGTATAGCGACAGTATGGGGACGGGATGTGTACAGTTCCACAACGAGACAGTTCTCAGCATGGCGGAATGCATCAAGTGACTCCTAAACAACGTAACCTTTGCATTACTGTATTCCCTAATCATATTTCAGAATGTGTATGAGGAATGACTATGTTTACAAATGGACATATTGTTCCATTTTTACCTCCAGTTTTTTAGTTTAGTACAGTGGTATATTCTGCATATTTATGAGAATACGATTCCTAATACCCCATATTGAGACATCACCTTTCAGTGCAAACCACTGTGCTGAACTGTGCTAATCCTGCTTTTGCTTTTGAATGAAAAAGGCCTTCAGTCTCACAGCGGTGGGCCTTGTCCTTAATTTTGAGTGGAGAATGTAAGCCAGTTTTCTTTCTTTTCTTCCATTAATATGTATAATTTATTAATTTATGCCCACTTTAAAAGAAAGCTCAACAATGGTTATAGATTAAATAAACCTAAATTTAAAAAAAAAATCTAAATTTTACAATGAAACATGACATGTTTTTGTGTATAGATAGTTCTTTTTGTTGCACACACGAACATGCGCGCGCGCACACACACACACACACACACACACACACACACACACACACACACACACACACTGCAGCAGCTTGAGATACATTTTTGAAGAATAATGCTGCAGTGCTGTACATATGAAGGCACGAGAAAGGATGAAAAATTATTTGTCACACAGTTATGGAGTAGAAAACAAGCAATTCGATACCACAGAAGCTGTTTTTTTTTTTTTTTTTTTTTTTTGCAGAGTGCTACTGAATAATAGACATATTTATTCTCAGGGCATTCATCACGCCAACACTATTGCTGTAAACAGGCGAACAGGCACGCACTCTCTGCTATATGCAGCAATCTCAGAGCTCCCTGGGCCTTAGGAGAGAGCGCGCAAACACTTCAAGGTCTGAGAGACACTTTAAGGTGCACAGGGTGGGTGCCACTCTCCCAAAGAAAATAATCAGAATTTCAACTACCAGCCGCCATTCCGCGAAATCAATTTCCAGACAATGGAATTCTTTTGAGGTATTTACTGAAGTTAGATTCAAAAGAATTATGGAGCTTAGTGTGGCCATACCTGGATAAGTGGCATTTTTGGCAAGATACGTGAGGCGCGGTCAACCATGGCCACGAGGATGTTGAGTTTGTGTTGAGGCAAAAATAAAAGCATGGTGTGTTGAAATTCACAATGTTAGCATTGAATTTTTATCATTAAGCACATTTCATTTAGCAAATGCAGCATAAAACAGTATTCATAAGCAGCTATTGAAAATGTCTAAAATCCTTCATAAGCACGGCTGCTTGGTACAACTGAAAAGCTGTCTTTGGGTATGATTTGTACTGATATTTTTCTGAAGCCAAGAAAAGACCATCCCTTCAGTGGAGAGTCCTGTCCCTATAGGGGTTCTATACAAATGAGACAACATGACATGCTTTTTTATCAGCAGTCTTTGTTCAGAACGTTAGTTTGAAGATTCAGTGCAGCTATGGAGACTATTTGTGTCAGTTTCTTTTAGCTTCTGTATTTCTTGAGATCCAGCTGCTGTGTTTTTTTTTCCCCTACTGGTATTCACAAAAGAATTGTGCTGAGAAAAACATGTCAAGCAACACTGCCTACACAAACATTAGATAAATATCAAAGGTTTAAAATAAGCAGCTGTCACATATCATGCATGTGCTAGCTCAGCAGTGTTAAGATTGGAATCCAAAAGGTTTATTCACTGCTGACAGACATTTGCTTCAGATCAGAACTCTTTAACATCTAAATCAAAACAAATAAAATATTCAGTGATTCCTTGTCATTTGTCCTTTTCACAAAACAACACATTTAAATATTAAAGAGAAAATAGTAATGAAACCTAAGTCTCATTGCAATGATAGCACTCAAATTACACTGTTTCCTGTCTGTGTCTGTCACTCACTCCATCCCTCGATTGCCCTCCCATCTCTAGATTTGTTGCCATGACAACCTAGGTAACAGGACCTCCAGCATCAGAACACATCCTGAAATGCACCTTGGTGAATGAATATTAATTGGCCCTGATTGTCCAATTGTCTGGTATCATAATCTGAAAGATTAATGTTTTCCGCTTCTTGCTGTTAGCAAGAACCTGTATATTGCTTCTAAATCAACTCAGTTAGAACAACAAATAATAATAATAAAAAATCCATGCAGGAGTCATACTTTTTCATTTGCATCACACCGTGAAAATCTACAGTACTTGCTCTGTACAACCAAATCTACACATTTGTAAAACCTGTCCTGATATGACTTTGGTGACATATGGCTGTCAGTCGTGACCTCTTCTTCAGTTTACTGATATATTTAGAGTTCACCTGAAAGTGGACTCATACCTGGAGGCAATCTGCGACACACGGCTGTCCATCAGCCGCTGTCTGGAGACTCACAGTAAGTCTTGGCATACAAAGGCCAGCTGCTATATTGCTTTACGGAAGGAATGCGCACGTCTGCAAAGGATCTCCCCCCCATCTAAAACATGTAGAGTCTCCTGCTGACACAACGTATGGGAGAAAACCACCCAACAAAGGAGAGGGGGAGATTGAGCCAGACTCACGAACTGACAGTACGGAACATGTTGGGCAAGCAGCGGCCGTTCTCTCTTAAAGCTGTGCTCCAAAGAAACGGGTGAACTGCAGTTCAGACCAGCTTAGACTTCACATTATTATATTATATATATTATTATTATCTGCCACATGCTTTTATCCGGTGTGACTTAAACATCTAATAAAGTAGCATGAAAGGTTTCATAAACAGGACACCAGTAACCACATATGAACAAGCACCAGTGATAAACCTCAGTACTAAACCTATCTTTAACAGTGCTAGGCACTAGGCACTAGGCACACGTTTCTCACATCACAGTTTTCCTGTCACCAACTGTATCAAGATCTATGAAAACCCAGCATGTGTATATACAATTGCAATGGGATACATATTTTTATATACAAATGATCCTAGTTCTCAATATTTGGCACGATGCTAGCTGTCTTGCTGCATTAGGGAGAGGCCCTCATCTGAGCTGTCCGAGAGAGAACTGTATCGGAAGCTGGAGCTGGATAGATTTGGGTAGATTTTGCCTGAAGTTGCAGAACAGCGCATTGGCAATGCATTCATCAAAACCAAGCTCGTCACAGCACACCTGACAGGGAACACCCATGACAAGCAACACAAAGGTGAGGGGACATGGCTTCATCTGTCATGTGATGTCATAATGACAGGGGAGTGGAGTGGCCAGTTCACAGGCACCTGTGAGGCACGACAGGCAGGTTACATTGCATTATTGTTATTTAGTAGATGCTCTTATCCAGAGTGACTCACACAGGTTGCAGTTTTTACATGTTATCCATTTATACAGCCAGATATATATTTAATTCTGAGTTAAGTACCTTGCAGGGTGTAGCAGCAGTGCCCCAATGGGAAAATGAACCAGCAACCTTTTGATTACAAGCCCTACTCCGTACCGCTATTCTACACTGCTGTACTGCGGCAGGTAAGTAAATAAAGGTGATAAGGAACCCAGGATGGAGCTCAGGTGCCATTCACAGGTAATCTCCCCTCCATCTCATCAGGAAGGAAACGTCCAGCACGCTCCCAGGACCCGGAGCAGTGAACCAGCAGTGAGTCGGGGGGGGGGAGGAGAGAGGGGGGGGGGGGGGGGGGGGGGGGTGTTGAGATATTGGCTCATTTGCTGGTCAGGTTTGCTGGAGGAAGAGACAAATAGAACAGATACTACACTGGTGGGAGCTTGGGGCACGCAGCTGTGAAATTGGATTTCATCCACAAGTGTCTGCTTCAGTTTGACGCTTCCTCGGGAACCTAAGTAAATTACAATGGATCTCCTGTGCTGCTGTAATTCTTGTTTCTCTGGTGTAACTGGGTTGCCTTTCTTTCAGCAGACTCTTCCGCTGCCTGAAAACCAAAGCCTCTTCAACGCTACCCTCACAGACACTTACAAGTAACTTGCCACAGCTTGTCAAATGTTTGAGTCAGCTGCTGTGAAAGTTGCTGGTACCTGCAAGAAAGAGCTCCATCCTGCTTAACTCTGTTGGGTACATCCATTTAAAATGAAAGCACAGAGAGGGTATCACATCAAACTGACGGACAAGCTCCGTGCGCTTCATATGAAGTCTCATTTTCAGCTCACAGATAAATGAGTACAAGTGTTGCCGTCCTGACAATTTTGTTCCTGCTGACAAAGTCTGTGCTGAAGTTATTTATTTATTTCCTTATTTATTTATGGACATCAATAAAATATGAATGAGCAAAAAAAAACTGCTGTCCTTGCAAGCTCTTGCATTTTGGAGAAAAGTTGGAAGTAAAGACTGCTTGGGTGAAGTTATTGACACTTACATAGAAATTTCTAGGCCTACCTTACTGTACCTGGTCTAATCATCTTTACAAAGGATGGCTTATCAAAGGCAACAGCTTGGCAACCATACCTACACATCTCTTATCTATGTCCATCTGCCTGTACATAATCAACACTGCTATCTGGCTGAAATTCAGCTCTATCACAGCAACCCTTATATACCTAGATAATTTACTATGCTTAAAGAATGTAATCACCACAGCCAGCAGGCGTGAGGTTATAAATCATTACTTTATAACAGGTTTATGATGCCATAGCTTCAGCAGCCAAAACTGTTTGCCCATATGTCATATATCACTGGAAAGCTTACAATATTTTCTTTTATGTGGTACAAGTGAGAAATTATTCAGTGATGGCTTGAGGTACAATGGAATAGTGATCACACTGGTCTTAACAGCACCCTCAACGTACCCCATGTTGACTTTTTCATATTTCAAATAAACATATGAATCCACAAATAATTATTGTATGATGTGAATGATTACACCCTTCTGATCTTAATGACAGCATACGCATATTTCTCATTGCAAGCCAATGCCAGCTGAGTTGGCAAGAATCACAGCTTTCAGTTTAGCCCATTGACATATTATGGTATGAATGCTACCGTGGATGTCAGTAACCTGGCTTATCAAATGCCTTCTCAACACCACATGAAAAAAAGGCACACTTACAATTACGTACATTCCAGTGTTTTCTTGTGGCCTTTTCTGTTTTCATTTCATATTAACAAGAGCAAAAAAAAACACTTTTCGCCATTAAAAATATTTCTCATTACTGGGTTTGAAAGGCAGGTATTTGATTTAATACCACACCCTAAATTAGCAAAACTGAGGAACACCCAACAGTAAGGTGAAGGGTTTTCTCCTGCCCTTATGCCTACGTAGAGAATTTGTTTTAAATGAATCTGACGTGTGTCACAAAAACAGTAAATACTTAGCAAACAATAGTGCTTTGAAAGTTTGGACTCGTCATCCTGAGTCAGGCACTACCCGTGTGTCCATTAGATGCAGTGTGTTTTACGTCTGACACAGCGTGTGTGTGTGTGTGTGTGTGCACGTGTGTGTGTGTGTCTGTGTGTGTATGTGTGTCAGATGGTGACTGTGAGCCAGTGGCTTACTGCAGGCCTTTGTGTAGATGGGAACCAGGCACTCAGTAACATTTCACTGCACATCCACACAGCGGTGTATGAAGCCACTGGATGAACCTGTGTGAAAAAAAAGAGAAACAGGACAGTTAATACTGAATCATGGACAATAAGCCATCTACATTTCTGTCATTTAAACAAGCTCCATCAGGACACATCGGGCCCGCATGGACAGTATCCTGTCTGCTACTCTTTCAGATCATTTTATGTCTCTCCTCTTTTCTTTCTTACAGCCATCTCATTAAATCTCTCCTTCCCACAGGCATTCAACTGCACCCTCTTCTTCCTCCCTCTCATCAATGGTCTTCCTTTCCATGTGCTTACCTCTCCTTCCAGGTCTTTGTGGCTTTCTCTTTCTCTGCGATCTCTTCCACCAGCTCCGGCTCCTCCTCTTCTTTTTTCTCGACCTTCTTTCTCCTCTTCTTTTTCCTCTTTTCCCTGTAGTTCTCTGCCAGGGGTTCCATGTGCCACATGATGCCCTGGGATCATGACACGGGGGGAAAAAGCCACATTAGGGAGGACTGCTGATTTCTCGGGGGTGACTGTCACACGCAGTCAGCTGAGGACTGGAGAACCGGCAACCGCTTCGGTGTCTCGGAGCCTGTGAGGCCTCAGAGGATGGGTCATGTGACTGACAAAGGCCCCTCCCCCCTGACTCACCGATGCACCTGCACGGAGGCCGCCCCGTCTGGACCCCTCCTGGGCCCGGTCTTGTAGCCCCTCCTCCGTCAGGGCGCTGATGGGGGGAAGGAGGGGCCTGCGCCCGCACATCAGCCGGGGGTCGGCTATGGACAGGGGGCCGCCGCAGTTTTGGGGTTTAGGGGTGAGCAGGGGGGAGGGTGGAGAGGGGGTACGAACAGGGTCGGGAGAGGAAAACCCATCTTCCTCCACAATAAGAGGCTCGTCTGCAGTCAGTCTTGTCCAGCTTCCTGGGCCCTGCAGGATAATCAGCACGTGGTTGGACATGAAAGCATGAGTGTGAAAACCACGCTCTGCTCACTGCATGAAGTATGCATCCCAGGGGACATATCAGTTCTCCCAGTTTAGGGGCAGCAGCGTAGCACAGTGGCAAGGAGCAGGACTCGTAAAGAAAAAGGTTGCCAGTTCGATTACCCACTGGGGCACTGCTGTACCCTTGGCCAAGGTACTTAACCCACAACTGCCTCAGTAAACATCCAGCTGTATAAATGGGTAAGATGTAAGTCACGCTGGATAACAGCGTCTGCTAAATGCCACCAATGTAATGTAAAATGACAGCACGCTGTGTACTTACACTATTCAGCAATGAGGTTTCAGACTCTTTCACACTCAATGTAGGCAACAAACCCCTTTGACAGCATAATTATGCAGGTACCAGTTAAACTGGTCACAAGTTCACAGATGGCTCCATTGCCTTATTGTGTTCCTGACTGCTAGACGACTTTTGTGAGTGACTTACAGAATACTGCTCGGTGATGCCGCCGTCTGCTGACCTCACCGCTCGGTTCTTGTCTATGGTCTCCCACAGGTGCACCATCCTGCCCTGGATGGTCTTACTGTGCCTCCTGCAGGCCTCCTCCACCCCCTCCAGCTCGTCCATCAGCACCTCCATGGCGGCAACCTCCTGCTTGGCCGCGCTGCTGTGGCTCTCCGTCACCTCCTCCTCCCTCTCGGACTCCGACTTGTCCATCACCATCAGCACCTGCCGCCGCATCTCCAGGCACATCTTGCTGACGTCCTCCTCGTCCTCCTCGCCCTCGCAGCTCCAGCCCTCCGCCCGCCGCTTCCCCTCCCACTTCTCCACCCAGCGCTTCATCCACTTCTCCGTCTCGGCGCGGCTCTTCCGCCACCGCTCCTTCTCGCTCCGCCGCTCGGACTCCCGCGTCCGCCTCCGCAGGCTCTGGCTCCGCTCCAGGCTGTCCATGATGCTCATCAGGTTCTGGGCCACGTCCCGCTGCAGGGTGGCCAGGCCCTCCTCCACCACACGCAGGCTCTCGTCCCGCGCCTCCGCCCACTCCGCCTCCCTCTCCTGCTCCTCCCTCTGCAGCACAGAGGGCACCAGCTCCGCCAGGTTCTTCAGGGCGTCCATGAACTGCGGGAGGGGTATCCTCTGGTCGGGCTCTGTCATCTGCGTCTGCACAGACAGAGGAGAGTTGCACAGCGCATGCTGAGGTGTGGCTTTTTGTAGCTGTGTGACTTTACGTACGTTGGGTATACGATTTCACCTGACAGTACATGCACAATGCAATAATATTAGCCTTAACATCCATTTAACTACAGTCAACTCCTGATTATTGCATAAACTCAGGACTGCTGGGACTTTATGAACTTAAACATATGCATTAGAAGTAAGTAAGTGAGTGGGGTTAAAATCTGAACCAGCTGCACCCACCCACACGAAACTTATGGCACAGATCTCTTACTAGTTGCTTTCGGGACACAGGCGGACTGTCAGATCTCGTGTCCTCTTCTTTGTCCAGCTCTGTCTCGTGTGACAGCGGCATCCCCTCGATATCGGGCTGGGAAAACGTGAGAATCATGTGTCTCACTCACGGGTACATGCGCACCGATCGGCTCTGATCACCTTCAACAGCTCTCACCTTGCTGAGTGACTTTGGGTCGCTGTCATGGTTGACCCCGTAACCTGCTGACAGCTGGCTCTCCTCGTTTAGCTTATTGCTCTCAAAGATAGGCTACAAAAAAAGAAAGCAAACGGGTGAGCCAAGTGCCTGTGTGAATATACATTTGGCATTTGTCATGTTGCTGTGGTCATTGTTGTATGAGGCTATGTAACCATAATAGAATGAGGGGATGCCAGCTTGAAGTGAAACTCATTGACATATAATTTCACAGAGCTTGATTAGCCTCAACCCAAGGCTAAGACACACTATTAACCCTCAGAGGCTAATCATTCTGCCAGGCTTCTGAGAGCGAGTATTTAGCGTAAAACAAAAACAATGCTATTTTCTCCTCAAGCTGTCATATCAAATCACAATTTTTCACGGATTATGAAACAGTTCTGCCGCTGTCCAAAGAATTTCCGCCTTTCAAAACCAAAAAAGGGCATTTTGAAAATCACATTCTGTGACTGAAGCAACAAAACCAATCACGAATGAAAAGAATTATCAGCAAGGCGCAGGTTAAAAACATGTTTCCAGCTGTTTACTGAACCGACTGGACTGCGGCTGCTGTGAAACTCCACTTTGCTAAAAAGACTTCACTAATTTTTCTTTGTCACTGAGAAGTTACAAACAGAAACTTGACTTTTCTTTTCAGTCAAGTCAAGTACCCAATTAAGACCGGATTGTTAATGGTCTTACCAACCATTATTTGGTAAGACATTCGTAAACGTCATTCCAGTAAGCCAGGGCTATTAGATTAGATGTGGTATGAAAGTACCACAGAACATGAATTTATGCTGACAAAGAAAGGTACAGAACCTTACCGTTATGATCTTCACAATCTAACATCAGTTAAGATTTATTATTAATAACAACTAATTTATTATTACATTATCTATCATTACATTTTATTACTTCTCAACCCAAAAGAATTGTTTTGAAAATGCACAGCTGTACTTACGGGGTCTGGCCAGGCCTTGCGAACCCTTACCCAACTGTTGTCGCTGTGCCCATTCATCTACATCGTAACACACAGCAAGAGAAAGCATTCAAAAGCAAATCCTTTTCCATTAGGAAGTTGCCCCACACTCTGTGAAGAAGAGCTGCTTGAAATATTCGTTGTTAATTAAAAAGGGTGTCAACGGCTCACATAAATGTTTTGCGGTGTAACTGCCCACTGTCAGTTTTTCACTTGATTCATGGCCCATATCTGCACCTATAGCTATCCAGTTACTGTCATCGAATTCGCGCAGATATGAAACCCACTGTGCATGAACTCAAAAATGCAATCAGACAATTTTGGCCAATATCTTTAGCATGTAGCTACTAAACGTAATAGTTAGCGAGCTTGTTGATATTCACGAGGGAAGGCTTGCAGTTGTTCATAATCTTCCGACACCTGCGTGCGCGTGCATGTATTGTAGTCATACTACACAGCAGTAGCGTGACGCGTCGCATGTGCATTTATAGCCTACATAACCATACAATGCACTTTATGGTCATAACTACATGTAGCTAGCCATCTAGCCTATTAGCGCAAAATAACTGTGGCCAATTATAGTGGGGACGCTGAGTGCCAAAAAGCTTTCTGTTCTTGATTGCTGTACGGACACCTTGGTGTATTTACGTTCAACCCTTTGGAAAATTGCTAACATTACAACAGATATACCCAGTTTCCTAGATATGGGTAGTTGTCTTATGGACGACACTCACCGAGATCAATCTCGAAGCACACAGCGTCCGTTTTGAAATGTTATGAAATAAATTCGTTGACCTTTCACCTGTCTGTTCAAAGACATTCCATCTATGAAATAAAATGTTTTCGAGTGTTAGGCCGTTGCCAGGGCTATGATTCCAGTTGCCAGGTGTTCACAAAACCCCCCTAATAATGGCAAATCCCCTCCCCCCCCAAAAAAAACATCTAATGTGGCTTGCAAACGAGTGTGACAGAATAAAAGCGTCACAATTCGTGACCTAAATTGAACTCATTTTAAATGTCATACACACGGGACCGCCAGGTTTTATGCCATGACGCGGAGTTAGCAATGTAACACCATGCAACTTCAGATCAGTTTTCCGTACCAAATCAATTCTTAGCCAAGTTCAGAATAAAAATTAACGACAGCTACACGAGGGTAGTACAAATTATGGTCGTTACGGTGATCATGGTGGTTAAGATGACAACGGTGATGATATTAGTAATGTCAAAAATAACAAAACTGAAAAGAAGAATTGGAATGTTATTACATGTTTACCCCATGTTGTTATGGATACGCAGATGCTAAATAAATGATACGAATGAAATTAGACTGTATGCGCGTATGCCAAAAGAAACCGATTTCTGATTGGGTGTCTTTTTTAGTTCTTTTTCGTTATTCTGCCTTTGATATAGTAGACTTGGTACTTTACTCTTGCGTACCTTAAACCTAGTGTTGTAGGCCTACTTTCTCATGTGAATGAGATGCAGTAAAGGTATTTTGAAATTGTTTTGAAATGTTTGTATATTAAATTGTCATCTTTACCTTTCCTGCTCTGAATCATAAAAAAGAAGAAAGAAGAAGATGGAAAAAAAACGTTAATTGGTTGTTCGGTTAAATTCGAAAAGGTCAAACATGACAAAGATATTCTTAAGTGAACAAAATAGACCGCCAGCATGAAATTCATAACTTTTAACGTGAAACGCCAATGGCCACTAATATCCCATATTAAAATTCGTATTATATGCTTATTTCAAATAATTTCCCTTCATTCATTCAGCAGCCTAAATAAAAGCAAGGCCGTATGTGAAGCGCGTGTGCTTATTGGTTTTTTGGAAGATGAACAGCGCCATCTAGAGTCTGAGTACAATCCTTACAGTCAATCTAATGTATTTGAGTTAACGGCGATCCCTTCTTGTGATCCGGATAAAAAGGTTTGCCCACTGTAGTCTTATTTTGTTTTATTTTTGTAGACCTGCTGAGGAGTGGCTTGACCAACATATTTGTTTCCTTTCCTAAAATGTACAGGACATTCAGCCCTTCCCAGTACTGCCTTTTCTGCACTTCACACATTTGCAGCTGGTAACTGGTTTACCATTGTGTTTTATACCTTTTGGAAGCATGCATGGTGTCGATAAAACATTCCCATAAATGTAACTGATATGTTTAATAAGTAGATACACTTCATTGGTATACTTGTAATTGTGCATATAGGCCTATACGGTGCGATTGATATTTATTCATACCTTGCATGAAATGGGAGAAAAGCAAATTAAATCTAATCTTAATTGCATTTCACAAAGCAAAGTCACATGGTTGACAAGTAATACACTTTATTCCAGAAAAATATGAGGAACACAATGTGTACATTCATGCCTTCAAATAATGTTTTAAATAAAACCCAACAACAACTAAATCTGTTCCACTGTTCTGCAATTTGGAAGTTCAGTGTGAGCTTCTGGAACTATACAGAGGCCTCAAAAGTTCCTGGTTTCCCCTGGGGATTGAAAAAAAAGAGACAGAATAATGTCATGCATCACTGTTCTTTAATGCCACACATGCCTGAAGACTGCAGGCAAACGATCATTGACTTCCACAGGTTAGAAGGTGGCTATAAAAGAATTATCAATAAACTAAATCTACCACATTCCACTGTTGTGTCCATTTGTAAGAAATTCAAGGCTGCTGGTACAGCGGCAACCCAGCCAGAGGGAGGACAAGTGTGTCTTGCCACCATGGGCTGTGAGACAAGTGGTTCAGAAGGCAATCGTAAATCCAGTTAGACATCTCCAAAGCAAGCTGGTATCTTCAAGACACAAAGTGTCAAAAAGGACCACTCTATGTGGTCTACATGAATGTGACATCCACAGCCAGTTTGCAAGGAAGAAGCCTCTCAGGAGAAACCCACAAAAAGAGCTAAAATTCAAAGTATACCTGAATAACAATTGGAAACATGTCTTATAGACAGCTGTAAAAAAGGTGAAGCTTATGATGATGAAACAGCCCATTTTCACTGTGAAAGAGGGCAGCGGTGTAGCATAGTGGTAAGGACCAGGGCTTGAAACTGAGGAGAATGTGTTTAACCCAGAACAACCATAGTAAATATCCAGCTGTATAAATGGATAACATGTAAAAAATGTAACCTATGTAAGGTGTTGTGGGAAAAAGTGTCTACTAAATGACAGCAAATTAATGTAATTAAATATGGTGAGGGATTGATTATGTTTTGGAGTTGTTTTGCATCTATTTATCCTGGAGCCCTTGCTGAGATGAAATAAGTCATGAAATCCAACCACTACCAGAAATTTTGGCCAAAAACTGTCTGCCAAGAAGCTCAGGCTTGCCCAAAAATTGAGGTTCCAGCATAAAAATGATACAAAAGACAGCATCTTGTCAGTCCCATGCATGCCAGGGGAGATGTACAAAATACTAACTACAGGGATGTGAATAAGTACTGTACATTCTTTCTGTGATCTCATGTTTTTATTCGTACTTAATAAGCCTTAAGTTTGCCTAACTGACTTCAATCTATATCTGCTGTTTATTTTTTATAGTGTTGACCAATAGCATGGTCTAGTATCTAATGTACTAATGTACTAGACCTGTACTAATGTTCTAGAATCTATATGTTTACTTGTTTGACATATGTATATTTACATTTACATTTATTCATTTGGTAGATGCTTTTATCCAAAGAGACTTACAAGTGAGGCACAATACACCACAAGCGAAAAACCATACAGAGTTAACAATATTATAAGCGCTGCATGACAAAGTTCCAAAGGTTGGCCAGGCAAGGTACAAACTAGCAGGTAAAGCTAATGGGTGTGTTAAACCATTAGATTTTTTTTTTTTTTTAAATGTAAATTTTATTTTATAGTTTAGTAGGAAATGGTTTTAGGCATGAGAAATTCCTTTAGGGAGGGTGAAGTGTTTCAGGGCACATATCTTGACAGCCAATGTAGCTGTATTTTAAACGTATTTCAGCCACAGTAAACATGATTTGAACCAAATGCATCTCTTTTCAACACTGCAGATGTCAATCATTATAGGATTTACTAAGAAGAATATAAAATCTAAAAGTCTGAGCACTCAGAATTAGAGGGTTTACAATTACATTTAGTCATTTACCAAACACTGACAGTGACAGACACAGTGCATATAATAAGGACAATGAACAGTAGTGCGTGCAAAAATTGTCCATAACATAATTAAAAGTCAGAAAAACAGTCCAGTCTGAAACAATGCTACAATCAACATCATGTCATGCAAGGGCCAAGAACAATGAGTTGGTAGATGTCGTGAAACCGAGAGAGCTTGTCTAAGTATTAAAGGAGAAGCAGTGTGGTGTGGTGGTACAGAAAAGGGCTTGAAACCCAAGGTTGCTGGCTCGAGTACCACTGACAATGCAAACCCTTGAACAAGTTACCTAACCCACAATGGCCTTAGTGAATATTCAGTTGCATAAATGGATGACGTGCCAGAACTGTAACCTATGTAAGCTGCTCTGGATAAGTGCATCTGCTAAGCATCTAAATATGATGTAATTTTAAAGTGTAGGGTTTGATGATAGGAACTGGGAATAGTCAATGAGCCAGCACCAAAACTTTTAATTTTATGTGAACCATTGGCTGGTAATTTTTGTCGTTGACAACAGGTTTTCTTATCTCCCACCATTATAAACCCCTGGGTAAAATTCCGGTTCTGGTAGAGGATCTTTTTGTTAAGGCAGCAAATACCTACATCGGTAGGCTCCAGCACCAACCCTAACCGTAATATAGGGCTTCGGACCCTTTATACCGTTGAGAACAGAGCCAAGATCAGTTTCGTTCTCGCATACCGATTCCCACCGGTTCAGTGAAAAATGTAGGTTCTGATCCAGTTGAAGGTACTCGGGGCACCAGGCTCAGTATGCGAGACCGCAAAGAAACTTCTTTAACGAAAGGCACAGTGGGTGATGTAGTTTTAAAAACTCCTACAACTATGAAGAAACGCCATACACTGAGTCAATAAAACACCATTACCTAAAATGCACCACGACAGCTCAAGAGAACGTAGAAACGTAAGTGCGTAATAACGCAATCTCAAGCAGCCAATTCCTGTTAGGCCGGCCATATTGGAATCTAAACTCTGTTTGCTCTGTGAAGGCAGTGAGTGACTGGTTATTTTGGAGGGTGTAATATAGCCAGCCTTTATTAGTATTTAAGGGTTTGAGCTAGCTAGACATTCTGCCTGAGTCCCCACCTTCATTAGACGGCAAGCTTTGCCCCTACTTCAGTTGGAAAAATGAGCCCAACCGACGCTAAACGAGGAGCTAAGCGCAGGAAGAACAAGCGGGGCGGTGGCAGCAGCAGCTGCAGTAGCACAGTCAGCAGCAACAGTGGAAAGGCCGGGGCTCTAGCCACGGCCCGGAGTCCGCAGGCTGCGGGAACACCCGCCTCTGTCATGGGCTTGCTGTCAGCGGGAAGCACCGGGAACAGCAACCCGGCAGCCATCACGGGCCTGAACGGAGAGGTGAGGATATTCAGGCGGAGTGAGGTGACAGCGTCAAAGTTAGCTGGCTAGCTATCTTGCAGGCTAACAGCTAGCCAAGTCCTGAATATACACACCGATACACCCTCCGAGGCCTAAACTGCGCTGCAGACTGGCTAAGCTGCCCATCTTACTTGTTATCTGTACTGTTTCGGGTGGTGTTCTTGGGCTCGTTGGTGTAGATATCTACCCTTCCAGTAAGCTTGCTTTTTAGCCGATCATAAACAAACGCTGACAAGGTAATTAGCTGGTTAACAAGAGGAAATAAACTTTGTTCTGATCAAGAGACTGATTTGCCTGTAGCTAGCTAGCTGCCTGCTTGGCTAGCTAAAATAGTGCCTTAATCAGTCACAGTCTAGTTCAGGTAGCTAAGATATCAGCTACATCATTAGCCAACTTTACACCCTCTCAGGTTGTTGAGAGTATTATCATTCCTTCGCTGAATGTCGACAGAAGGAAAGATGTCTTGGTAGACTTTAACAGAGCTAGCAGGCTGGACCTAGCTACTTGACCAAGTTAGTTTGCGAAGGGTGGTGGTTTAGCAGGCTCACCGTTCAGTTGTCAGTGTGCATTGGACGTCAGAGAGCTATGTCCGTAATGTCTATCTTAGGGAAGTGTGATTTAGAACCAGATAGGAAAATCAGAGTAATTAGATAACTTAGTATTGGTAGCCCTGGCTGGCTTGTTAAGTTTTCCCGCATAAAGGTCGTTGGCCTCCAGGATCTGGGAGGCCCGTGTCCCCTTCACCCACCTGTAAAATCTTGCTGTCCACGACCAGGAAGCCCTCTAGTTGGCTTATTCAATTGTCAGTATCCCATCTGGGAAGTCTGTGCTGCTGAAAATTATGGTACATCCTTGTTGGGTCACTGAGTCATCACCCTGGTGTTTACACACAATGTGTTGTGACAACAAAATTGTACTTCCCTTTGTGAGATGGGAAATTCATAACCCCTTATCATTACATTAAATAACTGTCATTTAGCAGATGCTCTTATCCAGAGCAACTTGCATACATGTAGATTACAAATTTTACCTATTTATACAGCTGGGTATTTACTGAGGCAGCTGTGGGTTAAGTACCTTACCCCTACAGCACACCAACTAATTTTTCTAGTGAAATACACCAGGAGTGCATAATTGTATTCCAGTCATATGAGAGAGTCTCACTCTCACTTTCTTACTTCAGATATGTAGTGGATATATTGCAACTTTGTAGTAATTGACATTGTTCAGACAGCTGTGCTGTATATGATGCTGTATATAACCATTGGTGTGTTTCCATTATATATTACGTTTAAGTGAATTGCAGTGCACCTAACTTGATGCCAGTGTGTATGAAAAATTTAGTGAGTGTCTTTAGGAGCAGGTCTGTCCCCAGACCCCAACCTGCTGTGGCGATTGATTTTTTTTTTCCCCAGCTTGGATTTCCAAAGAGATTATACACATGAAATGAGAAAAGTAACAGTTACTGAAAGTGTGGAATGCAACCTCTTATAACACTTGCAGTGTGATGTCTTCAACTTGGATGTGAGAGAAAGTCTTAAGACTGTCTTAAACTTTGCAGGTGATTGAGGCCTGATCTATTATGCTGTTGTCTGTTCTTTAGTAAGGTACTATACAGTGAGCATCATTAGCAGGAGCAGCAGCATGGATTTAACATTCATATAACAGGACTTACAATCATATAGACTTTATAAGCACAGCAGAGAGGTCTGTCCCAGACTGAATTAGCTCAGTGTATTTAAGGGAAGGCATGGATGCCTTATGGCAAGCAAAGAAGTTTAAAGCAATTAACAGAAAGAAAAGAATTCATTATACTGAAAGTATGCTGTGGAGCGCTTGCTTGGGCCCATGTTGCGCTAATTTTGCGGGCCAGGGGCTGAAAATGTTGTGCGTGGCTTTTTTGTAGTTTACTCCTTGGTTTGGCGGAATCCCCTCTCGTCCCGAAGGAGACAGTCGGAAAGGGTCTGCGTTGGCCCCTGCGCTGGGCTCCTTGGAAGCCCCGCCTCCCTTTCCTGCTTCGGAACAGGTGACGTACCCCGGTCCGAGGCACGCGCCCGTGAGCGTGTGCACGTTTGGCCGGGGCTGGGGGGGGGGCGCTCGGCGTTTGTGGCATGGCTGTCATTCTCAGAAAGTCCTTCTGCTCGAGATTTTCAGATCGCAGAGCCCCTGACTTTGGCCACAGGAGAGATCGCATGAGGATATAGTTTGGTGTTACCCTGATGTGCAGTTGTGTAGCGCGGCATTTCCCATCTGTGTCAATGCAAGTCAGTGACTCAACTAGGCACGTTCTGAATTCCCGCTCTAAACGTTGTGGTGACTTGTTGTGGTGGCCAGAGCCTCTTGAAACTTCACAGTCAGCAGCAGCGCCATTCTGCTGTTAATTACCTGCATCAAGCCATTGTTTCAAGAATACTGCTTTGTTAAATGCTTTTTTTTATATATATATATATGAAAGGTTTCAGTTTGACAAACTCAGACTAATGCAGGAGGCTTGTTTTCTTGTTCTCTTGGTATGCAGAAACAGCTGCAGGTTAAGTTTTGGAATGAAAGTTGTCTCAAACATGACAGTGGTAAACACAGCCACGACATCAGTTTAAACACAGTTTGGCTCATATGGTTATATGCTGACATGCGTGTGTGTGAATAGCAAATGATTTGTAAAATGCACATGCTCTTTTTTTTTTTTTTTACATTTGTAATGGTCTGTTCTCATTAAGCTCAGATTGATATTTGCACTGAAGTGATTTATATGCACTGTGTACGGTTATTAAAAGCAGAAACTCATCTCACGACATACACAGCAGTATACATACAGCCAGTGGATGCATATAGTCGCTAGTCAGATTACTTTAGTGTGCGTAAATATGAAACGTAATATCAGCAGCTGATCCTCCGATCTCTGCCAAGACTTTCTGTCTGTCTGTTACGCTGCATGTATATGGAAACGGCCGCGGCTGCCACGGAAGGTCTTTGAGCACAGTTGCACCTCTTTTTGCGCAGACTAATGCTTATTGTGGTGTGTCCTTCAATTAAGCATGTGTGCAGCTGCGGTCCATTTGACCGCCTCAGGGAATGTAGAATGTAGACCTGGTTTTACCGCGTTCTCATGCTCTGGTCCTTTCTGTTGGCCAGGTTCCGGTGAACGGCATACAGT
Organism: Megalops cyprinoides; assembly: GCF_013368585.1. Classification (NCBI taxonomy): domain Eukaryota; kingdom Metazoa; phylum Chordata; class Actinopteri; order Elopiformes; family Megalopidae; genus Megalops; species Megalops cyprinoides. The sequence continues at coordinate 23,081,405 of NC_050604.1, forward strand.
TCTCTGAAGGTCCAGTGAATTCCGAGTTTACAGGAGTCATGCAGGTAACTGAACTGGGCTCGTTGTACAGGCGATGGGAAAGCGAAGCTTTGTGAACCCTAAAATGCGTGGCACTATCACATTCTGTCAGTCACTCACTGATATGAACCAATTACTGTGCATTGCTGTGGAGAGAAAACGTTATCATTTGGCTCATTTGTGTGAGTAATTAACAGACCATATTAACCCCCTGGTGGCCTCTCTTTTTTAGCATTATTACTGTTGTCTGCAGTACTAACCTCAGTTTACCATTTTCTCACATCACTGGGATGGTCAGACCAATCATTTGATTCTCAGATGCTATTAATGTGTTAGCTGTATGTGGTTACAGAATATTGAACATGGACAACATGCTTGGTGAAATTCATATGGCTACTTACAGCAAAGATGTTGGGCTTATGAAACTGAGCTAGCAAGGAGTTTGCAGGTTCAAGTTGTGGGTGGGATCTTTCTGTTTTACTTTTGAGTAAGCCACTTGGAATGAATTGCCTGAGTACCTGACGAGGTCAAAGGATGTGTCATGCTGTAGGACTGTGGAAGGTTCTTCTTAATAAGGATGTCTCTTAAGCACATCCGTGATTTCATTCATGATTATTCAGCTTTGTTTGTGAAGTCATTCAAATCTCAAATCAAGTAACTGAGTCATTTTTCATAGTCAGGCCTTAATTAGAATTTCTGGAGTGTTGGAGGCCCCTTTTTCTTACTGAACTGTTTAACTGCAGTGTGATATTTGATATGCTATTGATATGCTGTTTGATTTGGACTTTCCATCGCATTTATTCAGCACCCAGTAGTAATGAGACATTGAAGGTTCAGGAACCCCATCATGGGTGGAGTCACAGTTCGCTGTCAGTTTCTGACTGATGTGAGCCAATCAGAATTTGCTTTCCATGAGTAAAAGTGTATGTTCGCCTCACCCACGTTTAGGGGTCACAAAGCCTCTCTCTCCCATCGCTAGCAGCGCTGTTGGTTAACTCGTGTAGTTCTCTCTGCTGGGTACGCCCTCGGGCCCCCGCGCGTGTTGTAATGTGTTCCCCCGCTCCGCTGCAGACCCCTTTCACGTTCGGGCTGGGCCAGAGGGCCCCCTACACCACGGGAGAGCGCTGCCTGCTGTGCCGCAGCGAACGCAAGGACGGCCCCGTCTCGGACGGCGGGGTCCCCGGCCCGAACGGCGCCCCGCTCTCGCCCTCCCCGAAAGCCAACAGCGTGCTCCAGCTGCCCCTGTGGGTGTGTCCCGACTGCCGGAGGACCGTGGAGAAGGAGGAGAGGCACGCCGCCCTGGAGCAGTCGCTGGGGGTAAGAGCGCGGCCGCCACGACGCTCACGCGTGCCGGCCGATGAGGAACGCTTCTCGTGACTTCTCGGCCTGTGCTTTTCTATCGTACAGAGTGGTGCTCAGAAGAACGTACGAGGGTATTGTCAGGGCCCCTGGCAAGTAACAGTGCTGAACTGTGGCTTAATTCTCTCTAGGCTTCATATGCATGTGTTATGGTAGCATTCTGACCTTTTTTGATGTGGTTGTGATGATCGTTGCTGTGTTTAGCCACACAGTGCCCACTTTCTTCTCCTCTGTACTTAATGCAATTGATTAATTGTGAAAACTGGGAAAACTCCAATCTCCCATGGCGGCATTGTGCTGAAAAAGTGTAGCTTTATTCATACTCTCAGAGACCATTACACATTGTTTTGGTGTGTTGATGATGTGTCATGTGACAGTGTGGAGTAAGTGCTGCTTCCTGTTTGTGGCCAGAACCAGGACTTCCTGCTGCACATGCCCGTGGGGAGCGGGACGCTGGCCCAGGAGGCCGGTGGGGGCGGGAGGCTGGCAGGCGGGGCGCAGGTCCTCCCCACGCCCGACCCCAACGCCGCCCTGCCCCCCGACACGCCCTGTAGCTGTGAGGCCTGTAGTGAACGAAGGTGAGCCACCAGCCGCAGATACCCAAGCCTGCCCGTGCAGAGATACTGATACACACACTATCCTCACATAACTCGCTATCCATACTCTAACCTGCCTAACCTGCACCCCTGATCTCACACCTTCCAGAGTCTGCCCATACTCTAACCTGCCTAACCTGCACCTCCGATATCACACCTTCCAGAATATACCTATACTCTAACCTGCCTAGCCTGCACCCATGATTCCACACCTTCCAGAGTCTGCCCATACTCTAACCTGCCTAACCTGCACCCTTGATTTTACACCTTCCGGTGTCTGTCCGTACTCTAACCCGCACCCCTGATTTTACACCTTCCAGATTCTGCCCTTACTCTAACCTGCACCCCTGATTTTACACCTTCCAGATTCTGCCCTTACTCTAACCTGCACCCCTGATTTTACACCTTCCAGATTCTGCCCTTACTCTAACCTGCACCCCTGATTTTACACCTTCCAGATTCTGCCCTTACTCTAACCTGCACCCCTGATTTCTCTCCTTCCAGGGAGATTTCGGCAGAGTCCGAGAGAGAGTCCCAGCAGCTGCAGAACTACTGGTCGGAGGTGCGCTACCTGGTCCGGTGTATTTACCGGCAAACGGGAACGCCGTTAGCAGACGACCAGGACCAGCCTCTGGAGAGAGACAAGGAAGGCATGAAGGAGCTGGTCGATAGGTACGCCTGCCTTTAAAATGACTTCCATGTGATCAGACCATAGTGTGTATGGCTTAAATCCCTGCAGCACTGCTCAAAGACACAAAAACCCCTGGGCAATGTGTCTGGTTTTACAGAGAATCCTTATAAGGGCCGGATAATGCGACTGAAAAAATATTATTCTAGGGATTTATGCTGAAATATTCTTCACTGTTTGGCTTACTGTTTATTCAAGTTTCAAATTGATCTCAAGTGCCAATCTGAAGTATATGCAGTAAATAACAATTGAAACCCATGTAATTGTAGATGTTGTGTAGAAAATCTTTTAATGTTCTTTAAATATTTATACAGATTCCCGCTTGGGATGGAGAGCCCTTGCTTTGTTTCCATTGGCCTGGTTGTGTCACTGTCTCCTGTTGGATAGATTCCTCTCTGTACCAGTCTCATGTCTGTACCGGTCTGCCATTGGGCAGATTCCTGTCTGTAACAGTCTCCCATTGGGCAGCTCTCTAACGGTCTCTCATTGGCTGCCCAGGCTGTGTGAGAAGGACCCCTACCAGCTGTACCAGCGCCTGGAGCAGCAGGCGCGGGAGTACGTGCTGGAGATGAAGGTCCGTCTGCTCAAGCACCTGTCGGCCGGGTCCAAGGGGGCGTCGGCCGTGCAGGGCCCGCCCCAGGCGCACCAGTTCATCTCGCTGCTGCTGGAGGAGTACAGCGCCCTCTGCCAGGCTGCCCGCACAATCAGCACCTTCCTCCTCACGCTGGTGAGCCCGCCGCCCCGCCCGCTGTCCCTCAGCAGGGACCGCGTGCGGCTCCACGGTCTGAGCGTGTATACGTCTGCCACGTTTCGGCCGTTTTGACTTGGTGTGTGTGCTTAGTATGGCTAATGAATTGCTTCTCCTTTGGTTTATTTTCTGATACATCTTGACTTCTTACAGGTAAATTCAGATTATTGTCAAGCTCCAGTTATATCCGTGTGTGAAATGGTAATTGTGGGTTACACTACTGGTTATTGCTCAGACCAGCCTGGTGAGGATTCTGTGGCGCAGACATCACTAGCTGAATGGCCACTGCTGGATCAGCTCCTCCTAGTGGCTGGACAGATCGCAATAGGTTAGTGGCTGTCATCAGAGAGAGAGGTGCTGCCAGCCCTCCTGCAGTACGCTGTGTGACATGTCAGTTGTCACAGTGGGAGTGTGTCAGAGGAGTTCATGTGGCCTGGTGAGTGCTCCTTTAGTGGTGGGTGCACCCCTGATTTCATACCTTCTGGGTGGATGAGGGGAAAAAATACAATGTAAAAAATGAGAACCACATTCAGGCCTTTCAGGTACAGTTGCTAACTCTGGGAATTACACTACAGGTGCTAGGCAGCTGTTCTTATTTGGTATATTAATACAAGAAGATATGAACTGCGGTAAAGCGAGTTCATTTCCTTTGCTACACCTGGGAATTGAACACTGCTCCACCTGGGAATTGAACTGGCAACCCCTGAATTACAGCCCCTGCTCTTTAGCACTCCTCCATCCGGCTGCCCTGGATTAGCTGCAGATTTACATAATTCGAGAGCTGTTCACATCCTCAATGGCCAGAACTGTCTGTCAAGAGAGCGTTTGACTGGCAGTTTGGTCAGCACGAGTGACTTGTCCAATAGCTTTGTTTGAACTGACGACTTTGAAAGGACTTCCCAGAAGAGGATATGGGTTTGCTTTAAAAAAGAAGAATAAAAAGAATAAAAAAGATTGCAGATGTTTATATTTCACGAAAAAATAGACAGTTGTTTTATGCAGTTGTGGTTTGCCAAAGAACTGCATTTGGCTGCATCTGATAGACAAAGTGACTCAACATTTTGCGGAAATGCTCATGGGAGGTGAGGTCCAAAGACAGTGTCTGTGAAGTGTTTTTAATTAGGACTGAGGACTTCACTTCCCATCAGCCCTTGCGGGAATCATTTTGTGGTGGTTTGAAGGCTTTCGCTGACTGGAGCACACAGCCATGGCTGGCAGGCTCTGACCGCAGTGCTGTTGTGTCGCCCGGCAGGAGAGCGAACATCTCCAGAAGTTCCAGGTGACGTGGGAGCTGCACAACAAGCACCTTTTTGAAAACCTGGTCTTTTCGGAGCCCATCCTGCACAACAGTCTACCTGCTCTGGTAGCACAGCTACGGTAAGGACCGCACCGGCCGGCCTTCACCGAACACCACCCCGGCTGTGGGGTTCCGCACCTCATTCAGTGCCAGGAGTACTGCTGTCTTGATAACAGGATGCGTGCTGTGAAAGGTCCGGCTTGTGGCAGAGCCTCTATCCTTCGTCCGCATGGGAATATCAGCAACGGCATCATCAGTCACTGCCATTTCTTCACACTGTGACCTGCCTAAACTGGGAGGGTAAACAAACGTTATGGAATTGCGCGTTAAGAGCAGTGTAGGTCGGCTGAAGGTGATTTTAATTGTGCACAGTAATTGGATTTAGCGTGACATTTGTTTGTGAAAGGTGAAGGCCCGCATTTAGATGAGTTTAGAAAATGCCACACTTGCTGCTTTTTGTTTTACTGTGTATTAGCTTAGCAGAGGGTAACCGACACAGCTTGCTTAATTTGCACTTTATCTGCTTGTGCAGGTGAATGCTTACACAGGCAGTACGGGTTAGGCCGCGTGCTCGTGAGAGCAGCATCAGTGTTCCACCAGAGATTTGACCCAGCAACCCTCTGGCCACAGACACAGTCTGCCGAGCTGCTTCCTGCAGGACCCGTGTAAAAGCTTACCTGGTTTGCGTTGTGTTTTGGCTGTGTGGGGCAGGCATGGGACGGCCTCCCATGACTCGTACAGCGAGGACATGTACAGGACGCTGCTGGAGAGCTACCACCAGCTGGACCAGGAGATGAACGTGGTGGCCGTGGAGTGGCTGGAGTGCGAGAAGCGCATCGACGACTACGTGGACGAGCAGGTACGCCGTCCGTGTTACCGCGCGATGGCGGGCGATGGCGGGCGATGGCGGGCGATGGCGGGCGATGGCGGGCGATGGCGGGCGATGGCGGGGGAGGGCGGGGGAGGGCGGGGGAGGGCGGGTGGAGAGCGGGCGGAGGAGGGCGGGCGGAGGAGGGCGGGCGGGCGGGCGGGCATCCTCTCCCGTGACCTCCCGTAACAGTAATGTTATGAGAGCTGTGGTTGAGGGCATGTAGGGCGTGTCGCTTTTCATTGGTCAGCGTTTATTCAGGGTGAATTCGCCACTGATATGTGTCTCTTTTCAACAGCTGCTTTTTAAGGTTGAAGGGCAGAACCACACCAATCAAAGGACAGAACCACATAAGTCATTAATAAGCAAAAATGTAAGTAGTAACTATCTCGGTTTTAGACGTAAAGGCATCGTAACCAGTGCTGCTTTTCAGCAGAATCCAGTGAGGAGCAGTACCCATCTGAGCTGGCAGGGTGTGAGATAGCGAAAGGCAGGCAGTTTGGCTCCAACGTGCAGAGCTGCAGTCTGTTCAATGTTAATGTTAAATGCACAGAATAGCAGAAAAAAAACGAGCCTTTTAACCCTGCAGTGGAAGGTCACTCTCAGCACCATGGTGTCTACGTCGGTCAGAATCTTGAATTGCTGGAACAGATGAATTTGGTGAAGTTGAACAAGGGTCCATGTCACATAATAAACACCCTGGGAAACTTGAGAAGCAGGAAAATGAATAATGGGAGCTAGTAACCAGAGCTTTTTGTTAAACCCTAACCAGCAATGCGCTCAGCTTGGAGAAGCACATTTTTACTTCTTACACCGCGTCTTTCGTAAAGAGTTCAAGGAAAGTCACACTCGTAGGTAGATTTAGTGGAGACTTTGAAATGTCTTTGCTATGTCTTATTGGTCAGCTAAAGATGAGTGTATGGCTTTCTTTAGCCATCCAGCACGGTGAGGAAGCATGATTTATCATTGCTGTTTTGGCTTGACTGACTTTCCACTCAGGAAATATGAACAATAATGGGAGACGTGTCCCAGAAATGTCTGTTGCGGGGAAACAAAACGACTTCTGATCAGTCAAGAGTTCTCTTTCTTTCTCTTCTGTGTGTTCCTTGAAGATGTCATTGAAAACTAAGCAGCGCATGTTGAAAGAAGACTGGGAATTCTTTAAACAAAGAAGATTCATTGAAGAACAGGTAAGATCACACGGAGCTGTGCATTAATCACTCTCCGTTCAAAAATAAAACCGCTTTGGAGTTGCTCTCGCTTTGCTGGAACACCTTTCCTCTCTCGGTTACACGGAATGGTTATCCATCATATTTAATGCATTGTGTACAGAGGGATCCTGTTCAAGTGTTACGTGATTGGGAGCGCTTCTTTATTTTTGGATACAGTTTTATCGGCCAGTCTTGACTTCATTTTTTCCCCATTGAGCCTAACATATGCGTTTTTTTTTTCTTTTTCAGTTAACAAACTGTAAAAAATCACTAGCAGCTGACAGCAACTTCACAGACACGATGAGGCAAATGCTGTCGTCTAGGCTCAGTATACCAGATTGCCCTAATTGCAATTATCGAAGACGGTAAGTCCGAAGGATTTATCTTTGTTTATATTCACATGGCAGCAGTGCAATTAGCATTTCTGCTTGAATAATTGGCCGATGAGTGTCCAGCTGTGTGGAAGATATAGACCGTGTGTATGTGTGTCTGTGTGTGTGTGAGAGAGAGAGGGAGAGAGAGAATGTATATATCCGTACATGAGTAAGCCATGTGTCATCCTGTCCTGATTTTTTTGGCTGGTGAATTGTAGCTGTGTCCCAGCTATCGTGCGGTACACTCATTGGCTGGAATCACTCTGATGGGCGTGGTCTGCCTGTCTCCTGTCCCCAGGTGCACGTGCGATGACTGCAGCCTGTCGCATATCCTGACGTGCGGGATCATGGACTCCCCGATCGCGGACGACCTCCACATCAAGCTGCCCCTGCAGCCGGAGCCCGCCTCAGACTACCTGTCGGAGGTACACCCGCCCAGCATGTCCTCCGCCAGCTCGGGCTCCGGCTCCGGCTCCAGCTCCCCCATCATCACTGTCCAGCAGCACCCCCGCCTCCTCCTCACAGAGAACGGCCCCGCCCCCAACTTGTGAGTCTGCCAATCGCCGCAGCTTCCTCGGACATCGCTGTGATTGGTGCCAATCCGTCACACCGCACGGTAGCTTCAGACTTCAGCTCTGTGGCCTTGTGCTGTCAGTCACTGACTTGGATTAAGCTGTTGTAAGACTTAGCAAACTTAGCATAGCAAGCCAGTATGATTGGTTCAGCTCAGTCAGTTGTCTGGCACATGACAGCGTCACACATTGAGAGTAAAGCCTCACTCCACACAAACGCCGAAGGTTACTCTGTTATTGTTGTCTGAAATTTCCGTAAATGCAGCCTATTTGGTGTTGGAGGTGTCCGAATCGGTGCCTGTTGGCTTGTCGTGTGAGATGGTCCTTTATCGGATGAAGGCCGTATTTGGCAGCGGCAGCGCAGCTGAACACCCAGTGTTATGCCACCTCTCCTTCCGCCCTCTCAGTGACGACGACGAAGTGCCTCAGCTGTCCGCCAAGTTGGCGGACATCTACCCGCTGAACAGCTACGAGGATGCACAGGTGGCGGCCGGCATGAATGGGATCCACGGCGACCTGAACGGCGGCGGGGAGAACATGGCGCTAAAGGACGAGGTCTGTGCCCAGCCGCCCCAGAAACTGAATGGCTTATTCACTGCTTCATTATGTTATGATATATTATATTATTGGCATTTAGCAGATAGTCTTATCCAGAGCGATCCAGAGCGACTTAAATCGGTCACAGTTTTTTACAATGTCCTCCATTTATACAGTTGGATATTAACTGAGGCAGTTGTGCGTTAAGTACCTTGCCTAAGGGTACAGCAGCAATGCCCTAGCCGGGAATCAAACCGGCAACCTTTCAGTTACAAGTCTTGCTGCTTAACCAATGCACTGTCGTGTCAGAAACGTCCCGGTAAACAAATTCAAGGAAGTAATGATTTTCGGCAGTACCGGTTGTTCAGTGTAAAACAGCCAGCGTAAACGCCTAGCGGTAGTTGGGTTAGTGGCCAGCTAGAAGGTGTTCAGGCTAGAAGGGGCCGGTGTTGAGCCCAGCGCTGAACGCAGCCTGCTCCCCCTCCAGTCTCCCAGGGTGAGCAGCAGCAGCAGCTCCTCCGAGGCAGACGACGAGGAGGCGGACGGGGAGAGCAGCGGCGAGCCTCCAGGCCCCCAGGGGGCGCTCTCCTCAGGGAAGAGGGTCACCACCAAGGAGCACCCGCGGAGTGACAGCCCCCCTCCCTCTTACCCCCACCCACAGGTACTGCATGGGCTGAGAGGGACACTGCTTATCCAGTCCAGCTAATGCTCTGAATATTAGTGGTGTGCGTATAATCACTGTAACTGCATGGGTCTTAATAACAGCAGCGATGTAAATTTTCAGCTTTTGTTTTTCCTTGAATGCCATGACATTCTCCCTTACTGGTCACCATCTTGTTTTTAATTCGAGCTGTGATTTGTTCCTTGTTGTCGAGCTGATTTGTTCCTTGTTGTCGTGGTGACAGGCGGCGCCGGTGCAGCACGCGTGTGAGTGTCACGTGTGCAGCCAGGAGGTGGCGGGCCTGAGCCCCGGCCGGCCGCACGCCGCCCACCAGTTCTTCACGGAGAAGACCTCCCACCCCGCCCTGCACCTGTACCCGCACATCCACGGCCACACCCCCCTGCACAACCTGTCCCACCTGCCCAGACCCCTGCTCCACCCCACCCTCTACTCCAACCCACCCCTCACGCACAGCAAGGTGAGACGCCTCCAAAAAACGCCGCGTGAGCGAGGAGGAAGCATGGGAAGACTGGCCTTTAGGCAGATTCTTTATACAAGCCGAACTACCACAGTGATCGCATTAAACGCTCCCCACGGTTTTGATTTTCGTCCCTAGTTCTCTTAAATATAAAAAAACTCACTTAAGAGGCCTTTGAAACAGGTGCAAGTTTGTGTCTTCCAGCAGCTTATAGAGTCATATGTACTAAACTACAAATGGCAATGTAAGGTATCGATGTAAAGACAAAGGCTTTTGGCATTGCCCTTTGTCTCCTTTCTGGCATGGGGATTTTTCTGGTGCTGCCTTTAATTGATCGATCTCCGTTGTCTTGGTCATGCTGAGGTTGGTGGTGCAATGCTGCCCTGTCTCAGACATGCTGTTCTTAGTTCAACCACAAGGGGTCACCCTTGACATACTTGGCGTTTCAGCTGTTTCTGAACTGGCAGTATAATTCTACAAAATGTAAGGTATTTACATTTTGTATTTACATTACGTCCTAAAATGCCCAGCAGTTGCAACGATACACTGCTCTGCCTCCTCTGATTTGTGTTCACACATCAGTACCAATATTTCAAGGGCAACATGTTTTCGTTCTGATTTTGTGTTTCATCATTTGGCAAAAGGCAATGGTGTAAATGAATAAATCAACAGTTCATACTCCTTATTTAGCCTGCTGCTAATTCGCACAGTGTAACGGCTGTACGCGAGTGTAAAGAGTCTCCCGTCGCTTTCAGACGCTCCTGCCTGCCCCGACGTCGAACCACACGGGGGGCAAGCACCAGGCCTTCACCCCCCCTCTCCAGGAGCATGTCCTGCAGAACTGTCTGGGCGGAGGCGGCGGGGGGGACTGGAACAGCTCCCTGCACTGCCCCTCGCTCAGGTTCGAGAACATCTGGGACACCAACGTCATGAAGAACTGGAACCCCGCCATCTTCCTCCAGGAGCCTCTGTCAGGTGACCGGGGGGCTGACGGTGCTGGTGGCGCGGCATTCGTGTTTAGCAGGGTGGCAGTGTAGCACGGTGGTTAAGGAGCAGGACTCGTAACCGAAAGGTTGGGGGTTCGATTCCCCACGGGGGGCACTGCTGCTGTACCGTTGGGCAAGACACCACCCATGACTGCTTTCAGTAAATATCTAGCTGTATAAATGGGTGTCATTGTAAAAGCCTGTAATTGATGTAAGTTGCTCTGGATAAGAGCGTCTGCTAAATGGCACCAGTGTAATGTGGAGTGGCAGTTTAGCGTGCCTCGAAGTGCTTTGGAGCTGTCTGTGCATCTGTGACACACTGGAGCAAGGGGCACAGACAAGTGGGGGAATATTATGCCCCAGGAGCTAAACTCAATTCATAATGACTCTTTGATTCATAAAGATCAGTGTTGGTTATTGAACTACTGACTTCATGAATTAACATTTAGGAACAAAGGATGTATTTATTCTAACCAAAATGTGCTTTGCGTGAACCTTTGAGATAAGAATTAAGGCCATATTTTTCTTTGATTGCTCAACATCACAAGCTCTGCATTTTCTAAATTAGCCAAAATGTAAGATGTGTTAAACTTGCTTAGAGTTCCTAACAGAGTTAAGTGCACTTTTTATGAGTGATGTCATTTCTCCCTGCTTATCTTGAATAAGAATTTGAATCCAAGATTGGGCATCTAACCTCTCTGGTGGTCCTGTTCATGGACTGATTATTTTTTCTGGCACTTGTGATACCTGCATAAAAGATCTATATGTTTTACATATTAATCAGCCATTAGATACCCACGTAAAGCAGTTTACTTAGATAGGGTTGTATGTTGGTGGTGCAGTCAGTCAACAAGCCCTCAATGCCATGACTCTTAAACCCATTGGTTGTCGTCTCTCAAAGGTGACATGCTGGGGTCCACTCTACCCGAGGCCCCCTTACCGTCGCCTGGCAACGATCCCACGGTCCCCGCGGAGACCAAGGAGAAAAAGAACGGGGCGAAGAAGAAGTGTCTCTACAATTTCCAAGATGCCTTCATGGAGGCCGGCAAAGTGACGATGGCCACCTCCTCGGCCACCTCGTCCGTCTCCTGCACCGCCACCACTGTCCAGTCAAGTAATAATCAGATCAAAGTTTCATCTAAAAGAGCCGCTTCCTTAGGTAATGAGGGCAGGAGCAGCGCTGAGGAGTGGCTTGCCATGTGTCTCAGGGCTAGTAGCCATACAACTATAGCTATAATAATGTCTCTTAGTGACCAGGCTATAACCATGTGTCTCAGGGCTAGTAGCCATACAACTACAGCTATTATAATGTCTCTTAGTGACCAGGCTGTAACCATATCTCTCAGGGCTAGTAGCCAGGCTGTAATCATATCTCTTAGTGACCAGGATATAACCATGTCTCAGGGCTAGTAGCTAGGATATAACCGTGTCTCTTAGGGCTAGTAGCCAGGCCATAACCATATCTCCAAGGGCGAATATCCAGCCTGTAAACCTGTCTCTCGGGGCTTTTGGCCAAACTGTAACCATGTCTCTCAGAGATAGTGGTTCTGAGAGGCTGTAACCACGTCTCTCAGAGATAGTGGTTCTGAGAGGCTGTAACCACGTCTCGCAGAGAGAGTGGTTCTGAGAGGCTGTAGCCACGTCTCTCAGAGATAGTGGTTCTGAGAGGCTGTAACCACGTCTCTCAGAGATAGTGGTTCTGAGAGGCTGTAACCACGTCTCTCAGAGATAGTGGTTCTGAGAGGCTGTAACCACGTCTCTCAGAGATCGTGGTTCTGAGAGGCTGTAACCATGTCTCTCAGAGATAGTGGTTCTGAGAGACTGTAACCAATGCATCTCAGAGATAGTGGTTCTGAGAGGCTGTAACCACGTCTCTCAGAGAGAGTGGTTCTAAGACGTTGGAACCATGTCTCCGGGTGTCTGATAATTGATTCGGTAACAAAACGTTACTATCCAATTTTGTCTGTTTTGTTCACATTTTTATAACTGCTGTGCACGTTTTTCATGTGTGACTATGGAAATCAAAGCTAGTTATCTAATACAAGAGATCCTCGCCATATGTAGATTTGCAATGCACATTTTTGAATTTTGGAGGGAGACAGCACTCATTCCTGCCTGTGTTTTACATATTACGTGATTTTATACTATTATTTCATAAGCGGATATGTCAATCACTTGTTAATTATTGCAGTTTTCATCCTGGAAATGTTCATTTTGGAGAACAAATACTCTGTTGCACATATATCTTAATCAACACAGTGTTAAAGGGTTTCCCATTGTGGGGGTCTCTAGAATGTAAATGGCGAGGGTCTGCTGTAAGTTCATTTTAAGTTTGAGGGTCACGTTTGCAAGGTTCATGGGAGCGGAAATCGTGTAGGGTCACTTGCTGGATGCCCTGACCACGTGGTGCTGTGTTCCAGGTGAAGTCTTTCACAGTATGGGTAAAGAGGACCACAGGCACCTGACCCCGCTCGCCCCTCGGAACAGCCCCACGGGCCTGGTGTCCCTCACACCCCTCCCCGCCCCAGCGCTGCCTCCCGCCCCCAGCATGGGGCCCCAGCCCTACCCAAAGACCGCCCCTGGCTTCATAGATGCCCATCAGAGCGCCTGCCCCTCCTCTGCGGACTCCCCCTCCGCCCCCGCCGAGGGCCCTGTCAGCGCTCCCCCCAGCGTCTGCAGGTGAGTGGGGGGGGATGAAGACAGGTCGTCCCGCGGGGCACAGAAGGGCAGCCGAACCACTCCACAGGGAAGACCTTTTGAAATGACCGTTTGGTCACATAGTCGTTATTAGCGATAAATGTCGTAACATTGCAAGCTTATGTTATTGTTGTGATATGTATTTAAGGTGTCGTCCTACAGTAAGCCTGATGAGAGTGTAAATTAAATGACCCGGTGTGTGAGAGCAATGCAGGGTGCTATGCGCTGACCCGTGCGGGCGTGTCCCTCCCCACAGCGACCCAGACTGCGAGGGCCACCGGTGCGATGGCGGCGGGGCCTACGACCAGCAGCCCTACGACGGGGAGGAGAGCCCGGAGGAGGACAGCTGCTCCGAGCACAGCTCCTCCACCTCCACCTCCACCAATCAGAAAGAAGGAAAGTACTGTGACTGCTGCTACTGTGAGTTCTTCGGCCACGGCGGGGTAAGACAACGCAGCTGCCGGCGGCAGCCACTTAATAGCGTAGTGTTGCACTTAATGGGTTTGACAGCAAGGTGGCGCTGTGGAGCAGAACCTTTGTGACTAAAAGATTGCGGGGTCAGTGCTTGCTTTTTTACATTCAGCTGGGTACTTGGTCTGAACTGAAGCATGACCAGTGCCCAGTGTTGTAAAGAAATAGTGTGTGATCTGTACGAATTACCTTGTATGACAATATCTATTAAGCCAATGAATGAGGAAATATGATATGGTATAGTCCAGGTTATGATCAGAGTGAGCTTGCTACTCCTTGAAACATCCGTCTAAAGTGTTTGTCTGCATCTTTCGTAAAGCTACCACGGCAGTTATTTCACTTCTTATTTGCTCAGCAGGTACCAGAGTAACCAGGGTGTGTCGCACATATCCATTTCACACATCTGGCTTTTGAACTGAAGCGATTCATATTAAGCATCTATAGGGTTCAGCAGCAGAGCCCCTTCCGGGAATCAAAGCGCTAAGCTTAGAAGTAAGATTACCAGTGCTGCTCCCTGGCCCCTCGCTGTCAGCCTGTGTTATATATGTGAATGTGTGAGGTGCCACCTTGCCCTGTGTGAGTCTCTGTGTGGCCTGCCCCCCCTGCAGCCCCCGGCGGCCCCCACCAGCAGGAACTACGCGGAGATGCGGGAGAAGCTACGCCTCCGCCTCACCAAGCGCAAGGAGGAGCAGCCCAAAAAGGACGACCCCCTGCTGGAGCGGGACGGCGTGGAGGACCACCGCAAGGTGGAGGACCTGTTACAGTTCATCAACAGCGCCGACAGCAAGCCCGCCAGCAGCTCCAAAGCGGCCAAGCGGGCGCGGCACAAACAGAAGAAGGTAACCGCAGCCGCACCCACAGGTCCCTGCTGGAGGGGGGGGGGGGGGGGGGGGGGGGATCCTGTTGCGCACTCTGCATGTGTGATTGACGTGTTGGATGTGTGTGAATTATAGCGGTACACAGGAAATGGACGCATGTCCTATTTATCTCCAGGTGTTGGGTAGAAAGAGGAGTAAAGGAAAGCACCAAATATCCACACACTGCCTGCTCATGAAAGCACTGTATTTTAGAGGTGCATGCTGGGCCATGTTTTGGTCAGAAGTGGACTTTGTAAAACATAGTTCTTTCAGCAGACTGTGTGCTAGCATATAATGTGTTCAGTTATGTAAGTCTAAACCGTACCATTTCTGGACAACTCCTAAATGCTGATTTAGTCTTGATCTCCGAGTATTGAAAATGATTGGGTTATAATTAAAGTTAAGGACGGTAGTTTGTTTTGGGCATGCTTGCCTAGGGAGTGAAAGCCCAGAGGCCCATGAGAGAGTGGTACCAGAGTGTGGATGTTGTGTCTCGTTGCTTTGCTGTCAGAGTGGCCTACAGTAGCGGGTGTGTGTTTGTGTGTTTCAGTTGGAGGAGAAGGCCAGGCTGGAGGCGGAGGCGCGGGAGAGAGAAGAGGAGCAGCGGCGGAGGGAGGAGGAAGAGGAGGCGCTGAAGCAGGAGCTGCTCCGGCTCCAGGAGCTCCAGCAGCTCAGAGCCGCCAAAAAGAAGAAAAAGGACAAAGCCAAGGAGGTGCAGAAACCCGCCCCTGCCCCCGCCCCAGCCCCCATCACCACCCCTCAGCCCCTGAAAGAGTCAGCCCAAAACGTCCTGGAGAACCTGAAGAACGGGAAAACGCAGCTGCTACACAACCTCATTGGACTCCCCAGCACCCCAGAGCTCACCCCTGCCCGGCCACACAGCCCCAGAACTGGGAAGGAGGGTCCCCCTGAGGCCCCTGCCCTCCCCGAGGCCATGCCCCAAAGAGAGCCCAACAGTAACGGCAAGCCCAAACCCAAACAGCCCGCCGCCAAGGTCGTCACGGAGACGGCGAAAAAATCAGACCTCCATAAAGGCGTGGAGGCGGCCCTGAAGGCCGTCAACGGCACGCCGGCGGAGCCCAAGGCGAAGCCCCGTCCCGTCGAGGAGCCCGCCCCCGAGGCCAAGAGAGAGGAGAAGAACGGGGGCCTTGCGGGCAGGAAGCAGCTGAACCACGTCAAAGAGGAGAGGGCGCCCCCTGTGGCCGAGCCAGCACCTGCGATGGAGCCGCCACAGCAGAACGGCAAGCCAGCCAGCGCCGAGTCGCCCCAGCCCAAAGGAAAGGCCCGCAAGAACAAGAAGAAGAAGGGAGAGAAGATGAACAACTCCATAGGTGAGTAATGCCTCCGTTTCAGTGACCAGAGTGAGCTCCTCCTCACTTACGCTGCACCTCCTATTCAGGGTGTAACAAGGGTGTAACAGTTGCTTAATTCACTCATTCAGGTTTGAGGATGGGGCTCTTCAGGGTTAAACTGACTCCTGGTTTTAATGATTTATTTGTTTTATACTCAGTGATGTGAAAGGGAGTGCTTTCTCGTTCTAGACGACGTGTTCCTGCCCAAAGACATCGACCTGGACAGTGTGGAGATGGACGAGACGGAGCGGGAGGTGGAGTACTTTAAAAGGTGCGTCATTGTGTCTGCAAATGGCAACCGAGAAATCCGGGCGTGGCACATCAGTCTTCCATGATTTGGCAATTCTGGGAGATTTACTGCGAAACTGTACCAGACTCAGACTCAGATAAATGAAACTGAAGTTTCATTTCCTTTATCTGCTGCAATCCCACTGGCCCATGGTACACCCATCAGACATCACCCCATCGTTCTCGGCTCATCAATGTTGTTATCCACCAGAACTATACAGAATTAATAGCAGCACATTCTGTTGTGTGTTCATAGCGGAAGAAAAACAAGTAGCTATACTTTGACATTTCCAACCCTGTAGCTGAATGTATAACTCCTTTTTTTAACCAGTACTTAAGCATTCAAATTTATGGTCCTTCAATATTACCCATTACTGTCTCAAAATAGGATTGTATCTGATGCATTTCTGTGACTGCACATTTCTGACACTTCAGTGTATGTGTACAGGCAGTCTTCTGTCTCTGAAGACAACATTGCTAGAGAACAGCAAGTGTATTTTCCCCAGCTGTGATGCCGTTACCTCAGTCATTAAGAAAGCGGTGCCAAGTGACTGCGCTTGTGATGGCCTCTTTTCAGGCCGTCCTTAACCACCACCGCTCTCCGTTTCAGGTTTTGCTTGGATTCTGCCAGACAGACAAGACAACGGCTGTCCATCAACTGGTCCAACTTCAGCCTGAAGAAAGCCACGTTCGCTGCCCACTGACCCCACCCCCCCAAACCCCCCGGTCCACGCGAAGAGACTGGCAGGAAGCAATCACCCCCGGACAGACTGCCTCGCAAACAAGCCCCCTTTGGCCTGGAGCCACCGCTGCCTTGCCTTGTCCTTGTTGCTGCGACGTTCCTGTGGGAACCCACCCCCTGCAGAACCGTACGAAAAAAAAAAGAAACAAAAAAACTGCGAAACGCTTCTTTCTACCTGAATTTGTTTGCTTGTGTGCTTTTAGTCTGTGAGTGGGACGTTCTCTCTTGACTCAAGCCATGTTCTCTGGTTTATCCTGGCTATCTCTTCGGCTTACCAGTAGTCCGGGCTGCTTTAAATATATGTTTGGATGAAGGGCGCCCCCCCCTCAATGCAAAGAGATTTAAATTAAAAAAAAAAACAAGCCTTTTTGTTCAGTCACTGTGGCTTTTATCGCATATGCTGCACCCGGCACGGCACTTCAATCAGATTTACTAACAAGGGAATGGGCTTGAAGAGAATCTGCTCTGCTCTGTCACGCCGCTCCTCTGAGGCACGAGGATGGCTCATACTTGACCGTTAAAAAAAGTGTACAAGACACAGTTTTGTCCTCTTCCTTCCTTTACTTTTATTTTATTTTTTTTTTTTGACTTGTAGCCAGCTTGTATGAGAAGACTTTCAGAATGAAATTGAAGAAAAAAAAAAAAGAACAATACTCACGCTATCAATCTGTTATAGAGTGTATATTGTATTAACACTGAAGCCAAACTGGCTACTTTTTAACATATTGTTAAGTAATATTAAAAATCTTGTCTTTCTTTTTTGAAAGATGGAATACAGTAGTATGGCAGGATATTTGTCTCTTGTGTGTTTACGTCCTTGGTTTATTTCTTTGTCAGTTTTCTGCAGGTAAATGAGGCTCACAAGCATGAGGGACCAGACCTTAATATTACATTATTGACATTTAGCAGACACTTTCATCCAGAGCGACTTACATCAGTTAGTTATATTAGTTTTTGTTGTCCGTTTATACAGCTGGATATTTAGTGAGGCAGTGGGGTTGGGTACCTTGTTAAGTACCTTGCCCAAGGGTACAGCAGCAGCGCCCCAGCAAGGAATCAAACCGGCAACCTTTCATTTACGAGTCCTGATCCTTAACCGCCACACTACACTGCCACTAATACGATCTCAGGTTGTCATTGGCCTGTAAACATGTATGTGGTATTCCTTGCGTAAGCCAGTCATGCAGCGGTTCACGCAGTAAGTGAGACTGACATATTTAATGAATGCTGATGAATCCGGCACGAACCGCCTCTGCTCATCGGAGCGTGTCAGGTGATCGGGGCAAGCACGTTTACTGGTATCTGCTGTGGCTTTTTTCGGCAGGGTCCCGGGGAGTGTCGGTCATTTTGAAAGCGTGAGCACTGTCTGTGTGTCTTCACCCCCCACTGTATTGCAGTAAAGTTAGCCATGAGTCATGATTCGGGGGATCCGCGAGCCGGAGGCTTCTGGTAAAGTTGTGCAGGGTTACGAAACCGATCATCTGTCTGCTTGTGTGAAATGACGCGGCGAGGGGCTTCACATCAGCATCAGGTCTTTCAGTATATGAAGTGATACACAACTCTGGCAGTCGTGTCCCTTTCAAATGAAACAGGCTTGTTTTGTTGAAGTGTCACAGTCCCATAACAGGCTCTTACAGTAACTTAATTCTCCAAGAAGGATAAAGAAATCTGTTACAAAGTCAGTACGTCGCATATGGGTGGCATTTTGTCACATTGTAGGAGGAGGAACACCCTTTGAATTAACTTTTCCTGACAGCTCCAATCACTGCAGAATTTTATATAGGAAAATGAGTTGTGAAACTATGCTTCCATTCACATACATGTGTATTTTTCACTCTTGAGGAAATGGTAACCAGTCAGGTTAGGCAAGACATTTCACAATAGTTATGTAGGTACAGTGTAAATACACAGTTATTAGGGAAACTTAATGTCAAGTGGAACTACAGTTACTGTGAAAAACACACTCCAATGACTGTGAAATGTGTTGCTTAACCTGACTGCTTAGTGCTTACTTGTTTCTCTCATTACAGAAGTATAAGTACAAGAGTCACAATTCTGCTTAATACTTCTCAACGTTTAAATGGAAGGTGGTTATTTGTCAGGCAGAAAGGGGCTTCAAAAACTGAAGGTTAATCTCACATTTTCTAACAGGAAGACGCTTTCTAAAGATAGCGACCCACATGCTGGCTGTATCCAGCATGTATGAACACCTTTAGAGAAAGGGAACTTTTTGGGGGCTCTGTGTCATTTTTAACGTCTTCATCTTTTTCACACATCCTGTACAGCAGTGCTCTGGTGTGGTTAAGGCACCAGGCACATGTCACATGAGCAAAAAGCACTTGGGGGATTTTTTTTTCCATTTTTTCTAAATGTATTTTACAGGTATGCAAAAAAGAAAAAAAAAAAACTTTCCATTAATCAGAATCTGTTTCCACACATTCATACAACCTGAGATAGTGCGTTACCAAGGGGATGATCTGATTACTCTCACAAGTGCCCATTGAGTCAGAGGTGGTGAAGTCACCATGTCTGTACTTTTTTCTGCTGTTCTGCATTTGTGTTTGAGGAGGACCGTATAACAAGACGTAAGCTCAGTAACTTTTTTTAAATTTAATTTTTCTACTCTGAAGATCACCCCTTTTATTGGAGTCTAATGCAGTGTGACATGTTCATAGCTGTTTTTGGACCAGGGACTATGAGATGAGGACATTCAGCAGATTGCTAAACCACTTCGTCTCAGACGCCAGCAAGCTGATTTTTAAAATGTTAAAAGTGGTGAGATAATCAGAGATCTCACAACGGCGGTTATCCACCCACGTCCACACCGAACAGCGACTGTGGCTTTGATTCTGTGTAGGGTTCACTCAATTCGAATAGGGTTCACACTTTAATCACAGACGAAGGGACAAGTGATGTAACTGCATTCCAGCGTGGTTTCACTTTGAGTATGACATGCCATTTGAAAAGAAGGTCCTAGTTTCTTAAAAAGGAGTGTCTGTCAGCGTCATGTCATTGATTTATAGAATGAGATGGGGTGGGTTTGGAAACTGAACAATGAATGTGTTCAGTCAGGAGGCTGGGATACAGATGTCTCTGTATGTATAGTAAGTATTATAAGTGGTGGAAAAAAAATATAAAAGGAATGGTTGCGTGTTGGAGGTAAATGGTTTATATATTAGAAGCACTTAAGAGATCACAGGTGTGTCGATACATGTGTTTTGAGGCTTTGTAGTGATGGATTCCCTGCAGCAGTGGAAAGATTTTAGCATTTCCACACAACCTCACCTGGTAAAATTGTACTTGACAGTAGTGTTGTGTGCACCTGAGTGGTGGCAATTAAATGTTCCTTATCTAAAACTAGTGGAGCAGACAATGGTGATAACACTAATAATAGTAATGACAATAACAACACATAGTTAAAAGATTAACTCCACTTTGAAGCTGACTTCAGCCTGCGTTTGGGAATTTCCTGGCCTATGGGAAATTCCCTGTATTTCTGGATACACAAATGATTTAAGTCACGTCTGCGCACGGGCGTTTTGCTGTCTGACATGTCGGTTTCTCCTGCTTCCTGTGGGAGAATGTGGACAGGCAGGACGTCTGCCCGGGGAATCCACATCACGGTCATAGGCGTGTGTCGCCGTGCGCGTATTCGCCGAGCTGATGGGCGTGCGACTTGTCCAGGGCTGTTTCTCAAAGCAGGCCCCTCCCCCCTCGTGCGTCTGACTGCGTGCGGACCTGCTGTTGCCACGGCAGCGGCGCAGGTAGCAGTACCTACAGCGGGGCACGGGGCGCGCCATTGGACCACTTTGAGTGTTTCCCCAGCGCGGCTGAGTGCGCCTGACCTCATTTTTTCCACTGAAAGTTGGTGGGCCGCACACAGTTGCAGATCAAGGGGAATCCATAGAAGGCCACCAGCAGCGATGTAGGAGAGGGAAATCCCTGCCAGCCAACCTGTCACTTTGTTGGGTTGTGGGGAGTGTGTGTGTGTGTGTGGGGGGGGGGGGGGGGGGGGTATTCTTATCATCGCATGTTTCCTTATATAGACATCTGAACAATGACCCAGACTGTCGCTGGGCAAGTAGAACAACTCCCAGGCATCATACGTGGTGATTCAGAGACAGTTCAAAGGGACGCCAATCCAAAAATGACAGCTTTTTATTTCACTTTTCTTTAGCATTCAAGTTATCTTGAAACAACACACATCAGCATAGTTGTCTGGTGTCTTTTTCAAGGTATTCTAGAGAAAAAGGAAAAGTTACAGTATGCTAATTATAACTTCTGTCTCTCGATGTGTGTGTATACGTATGTACACACACACAGATTACATACATATATATATATATATATGTATATATATATATATACATACTGTAAATCAATATCATAATTTTTTGGTGGAAAATATTTTCTCCACTTTTGTTGTGGTTTGTTAACCAACACTTTTTTCCACATAGCTGTAATTTAATATTAATTTTCATATGTGAAGCAGGAGCTTGCTTTTACACTCACCTGCGGGTCACTGGGAGACCCATTCACCCTAAGGACTCTTTCTGTCTTTATGACCTCGCCTTTGATGCACTGTGGTCAGGCTCTCAGTTCTCAGTTTCCTTCTGACTATGGCAGAATAACATCTGTCTAGACGAAGTGGGTGTGAATGAGTAGAACAGTGAGGTCTCCACACATTCACCAAACAGTCAGACTAAAAAAATAGATGGTGTGAGATACTGACTCCAAAAAGATTGTTTTGTGGCAGGGGATTGTTGCTGAGTGGTACATCTGTCTATAACAAATATATCTCTAACTCTAACTCTAACATGTATTGCTGGGGGTTCTTGTTTTGCAGAAACACTGCTGTGAAGTTAAAGTTTTTCACTGTGTTTTTTATATTCAAACTGAAGTTCGCAGAGGCATCTCTGTTTTGTCATTTCGCCCACTAATGTGCCCAACTCAGAAATGGCACCGTCTGCTCATTGCATGTATATAAAGTGGGACTGCAACCATGCGGCAGTTTGAGTTTGAGTGCTTGGCTTTTTTAGAAGGTGGGCAGTTGGTTCTCCTTCAACCTCTCTTGAAATAAGCGTGCACCCCCCCAGGTAGTGCAGGTAAACAGGTCAACACATTTAAGGACTGATTCATAACACCAATACTCATTTTGCAATATATTTTAAAATACATAATTTAAGTAAGTTACTTTACAGTCTTTACATCTTCACGTATGTTTACAAATGCAGGAGCTAACCAGATACTGGCAGCAGATTTATGGACTGTATATATATATATATCACATTTAATCACAAACGCAAGTAAGGTATTGCATCTGTTACAAATAAAATAAAAATAAAATTCATGAAACAATAATTATAACCTTAACAGCATCATATTCATAATTATCATATTCATACCAGCATTCATTATCATAAAAGCAGCATCAGTACCATAAGAAACCACAAAAAAGCTTATACATTTTCAAACATTAATCTAAAATGATCTGTTTTGGAAAATCACTCTTTCAACATACTTTTGATGTCAAGAAAGTGCAGAGTACACAATAACAGATTATGCTTAAATACAGAAAGTACTGAAGAATATTAAAATTGGATGAGGTATATCGTTTTTTTGTGCTGGGTCCGACCATTTGTCAGAGTGGCTTGCTTTTGGATTTACCAAACACCCCCTTATATTATTTGTAAACAATAGATGAATATATATAGCTGTAATAATTATAGGATTTGATTATTTGTCATGGATGACAGCTTAAATGACATGTGAGTGCAACCCTGCTGTTTCAAAACAGTCATAAGGAAAAATGGCATGTTTACACTCTGTGGATGAGCAAATGGCAAACTCCCATCCATACAACCTGTGTGTACATACATGCATTAGGAAAAAAGTCCAAAACAGTAGCTGAGTATTTCTACGCCAGGGTGAGCAGGTGAGCCCTGGAATTTGCGTGTGTCGGACGTGTAGCTAGTGGTTTTACTCCCGATTACTCCCGCCGCCGGGCCCCTTTTGCAGTCACAAATTGGCGCATTCCTCGCAGTGCTTCAGGTACTCGGACGTGTGGTCTTCGTCGTAGGCGGTGAAGCACCGTGGGCACTGCAGGTCCGAGATGCCGCACCGACCGATCCGGCCCGCGCCCTGCCCAGGCTGCCCGCCGGGCCGCTGCGGCGCCAGCTGGTCGGCGGCGTTTCCTAGCAACGGCTCGGAAGGCTCCGGCTGCGGGCATGCAGCGGAGATCCTGTTTCCCCTGTGTACCCAGCAGGCGACCGGAGGATCTCTGGGGTCCTGTGCAATTAACGGACAAGCTCGTTCAACATTTGCTTAGCATCGCACTGATCATGGAAGGCCAGAAATGTAAGCCTCTGGAAAGGTGGGTGGAGGTATGTGGAGGTGTGGTCCTTGCCTGCTTTTTGTGGAGTTTCTGCTGTAGCCGTAGCACCTCCTCTTGGAGATCCTGGATTCTGCTTTGCGCTCTCTCCCGATCGGCACGCTCCGACTTAAAATCGTCTGTGTAAATGAGGACCTGAAGAGGAAATGAAATGGGATTTAGTGTACAGCATTCTACCAAGCTCGGGACAGAATGTTACTGCAGCAGAAACGTGATTTTGAACACCACTGCGGCTTCCACACAAACCGGGTGTGGCGCGGTGGGTACTCACCTGCTGCTCGAGAGTCTGGATGCGCTCCTTGTTCTTTATCCTCGAGTCCTCCAGCTCCCTGCTGAGCTTGGCACAATCGTTCATCTTCTCCTCCAGGAGGCGGTTCAGCCTGGCTATCTCCTGCTGCAGCAGAGTGCCGCTGGCCGGCGCCGGCCCCGTCCCAGGCCCCGCCCCTACCCCGGGACCAGCAAGGCGTTCGAACTGCTTCAGCGTCTGACATAGCCCCTTCACATACTCCTCCCTGCTTGAGTCATACTTCTGCCACTGAGCGTTCAGGCTCTCGACCTGGGAGAGAGAGGGGCGAAACACGCTTGGTAACTGTGTATTCTGCTGTGTCCCCACATTCACCTCAGCGACACAGGCACAACGCAAGCTTGAGCTGTTTACTCCTCCAAAAGTCATGCACCTAAGTCAGGATAAATCTGCTTGACCTTTTTAAGTGTCCTATTCAAAATCACAATGATGGCCAAAACTGCAATGCCATCAGAGCGATCGCAAGAGAGACAGGAATGTGACAGACACGATGAATACGACGCAGAAATAACGGTGTTAAAAAATGCTTACGTATGCGACTCTCTGCTTCAACGCTGTGTTTTCCTCTTGCAGTTTGCAGACTAAGGTGTTGACATGACCGGTGTTTGAGGAGTCGGCAAACTGGATAAAAAGGGAAACAAGAAACCAGATGATATCATGGGCTAAATATCCCACAGAAAGGTACGGGCAGGATACCAACATCAACAGCATGTTCTGTAAACACAGCAATGAGTCACTGCCATTACCCTCTCTGCTGTAATAATATGCCACTGCAATGATAATGGAAATCACATGGCTTGTTGCTTCCTGTATGTTTTGTTGTTCGCACGGTCATGTGTTGTCTCTGTCATCTCTACGTTTGTGCCATTGCTTTGTAAGTTATTCAAGGTATGAGTGCTTGCCAAGTTCCTCCATGCAAATGTAAAGGGGGGGGGGGGGGGGGGGGGGGGGGTGTGTAGCATAATGGTCAAGGAGCAGGACTCATCACCGAAAGGTGGCCGGCTCAATTCCCCATGGGGGCACTGCTGCTGTACCCTTGGGCAAGGTTATGGGTTTCAAACACTTACTTAACCCACAATTGCCTCAGTAAATATCCAGCTGTATAAATGGATAACATTGTAAAAACCCGCAACTGATGTAAGTCGCTCTGGATAAGAGAGTGTGCTAAATGACAACAATGTAATGAATGTAAACAGTAGCATTGGTAAATAGTACTACACAGATGGTAGAAGACCAGGACACATTTCCCTGTCCCTAAAGCTCACCTCTTTGGCCTGCAGGTCAGGTGGCCGGTGCTCCGCCGCTCCATCCCCCTGGCTCTCCCTCTCCAGCCTCCTCAGCAGCTCCTGACACACCCTGACGGTGGCCCCCAGCTGGCCCCGGAGCTGGTCGGCCTCCTCGGCCAGCGAGGTGCACAGCACGGCACCGGTGGCCCGGGCCCGCTCCTGTTCCGACAGAGCCTGCCGCAGGCTCCGGATCTCCTGGTCCTTCTGGTGCTGCGGTACGTTGGCGATCCGCCACAGTTCCCGGTCTTTCTCCCGCACCTCTTGCTGCAGCCGTCCGATCTCCTGTGGGAACGCCAGGCACACACACAGACACACACACACACAGAGCTCAGTTTAACAGGTCTGTTTGTGGCGGCACAGCAAAGTAAGCCGGCCCACGTTGCCACTTCTGCCCACAACACGCTGAATTTAGAGCAACTGTAAACTGGTTATTTCCTTCACAACCACAACAACCCCCCCCCGCCACCCCCACCTCCCCCCCTACACAGATGAGGTGGGACTAGTCACAGTTTAAACTGAGATGTTCAAAGGGAGGATAAAACCTAAGGAAGGTGTTTGTTTGGACATTCTCGAATGACAAGAATGACAATGGCATTTTATTTGTAAAACACTTTGAGCTGCAGTTGCTGTATGAAAGGTGCTATTGAATTAACAATATTTATTTAATTTTATCTCATTTTATTGTATAATTCTGACCTGTAAGGGCTCTTTACTTGGTGTGCTTGCAGCTTCACTTGTCACTTGTCATGTGTCACTTGTAGTTCATTTTTTCTAAAATAAAGCCATTAGGCCACTACAATGATCCATTTACACAGTCCTTTTACCAATTTAAATGAGGTGGACTTTTAAAATATTTTTACAAATTATGTTGTCTTCCACAGTTCACCTAATACTTACATATTAGTCATCAGTGCATGTCTTCAGTTGTGACTATAGGCCTAATGCTCCAAGCTGAAGGCCACTTTCAAACTCTTTGTGGCTCACAACTAAGATTATTATCTTATCGTACCTATTTGAAGCAGTCTTAAGCCACAGAATTTCAGTTTGCTTATTGAATCATTCTTACTAAACTGGATTGACTCAAGTCAGGTGCTGGTTTTAATTTCCGAAGGTTATTTTTTTACTCATTTTATGAGGCAAAGCTGAACTGTAACTTGCCACTCAACACTGAAACTGTTGTTACGTCTGTGTAGAAATCCCCATTCAATATTTGATTAAACAATGCGTTTGCTTAATGAAACCACTGTCATTATTTTTGATTTGTAAGGAAAATAGCTTCTTCTGTTTGGCAAGCCTTGTAAAGACTCATCCTAGCAAAAGTCAATTTCCTCACTTGATACATCGTGACTGACTGAAGGCAACTTCGATGGACATTTTACTGTGTTCAAAGCTTTCCTTTCATAAAACTTCTAAACGGGCGAACTCCACGCAATGCAGCGGCCTGTATGTCACAAGTTACATAAGACTTCGAGGTCCTGATAACGTTACCCCCAGCGAATTTAGATCCACTCTTAACGACGTAGGGGTGCATCGTGTAAAACACGTCTCATTGTTCAGCTTTGATTTGAAGCTCTCTCTGCTATTTGCGCATTGAGAAAAGCAATTGTTTCTGAATGTCGGAGAAACTAAGTGATATATCGTCATGTGCGCTTCTCGCATTCCGAGAATATGGTGACTTATTGTCCAGATTCAGATACTGAACAATGTTCATATCGCAACCAAGACTGCAACCACTCAGCGTTAAATATGCATAGGCTAACATTTACACCGAGTCTATCCCGTTTCGTGAAACTGAATGTTGCAGTCACCTGTACCGACAGCACTGCGCACAGGCAACGGTCAAAGAAATTAAGCACAAAATAACCCACCTATTTTGTAAATTGATGCAAACTGTTCATAACCTTCAGTCTTTAAAACACACAAATCAGATGTGTGATACTCATCGCTACGTTTCAAGGCGTAGGCTACTGCAAACGGCCATATTTCCTAAAATATGTTTATTTATTTGGATTTCACCGATATTAACCACTTGAGGTCACGTTTGTATTGACGGCCCACAGATTCCATTTAGCGAAATTATACAAGGTGAAAGATCAATCATT
This sequence comes from Megalops cyprinoides, assembly GCF_013368585.1. Lineage (NCBI taxonomy): Eukaryota > Metazoa > Chordata > Actinopteri > Elopiformes > Megalopidae > Megalops > Megalops cyprinoides. The sequence continues at coordinate 23,108,288 of NC_050604.1, forward strand.
AAAAAAACACTTTACTCACTAATTTGCTTGTCTCCGACTGCTGCGCAGCGCTTGTCTCAGTGTCTTTCAGTTTTTGTTTTAGATTACTGATCTCTTTGCACAAATTCTCCAACAGTGATTTAGAAGGACCAAACACCACGGGCTCCTCTCCTTCCACATTAAGACATGTACCCTCGTATCGTCCCAATCTCGCTTTAAGATCTGCAATTACGCTGTCTTTCATGTGTATCTGACGGTTCAGCGAGTCGATTTCATGCCGCGATTCGTGACAGAACGCGTTCAACGTGTTGATGCTCTTAAGTCTGTTTTTCAACATCTCGTCTGCCACCACTATGCTCTCCATGCCAGGTCCTCCTCGGCTGTATCCAACAGAATCAGATCCCAAGCGAAGACATCAGGGGTCCCAGGCTGTTCCACCACGGAGTCGAGTTGTTGTACGAGTTAGTTGTCATGAGCTCCACCGCAATTCTGCTAATTTAGAGAGAAGGTCAACGGTGTAAGAGATAGGGCGCGTTCAATTTCGAAATAATATTCCTGCACTGAGGGGGGGGGATTTCCTTATGGGACTTCCCCTACATAGGCGGACTTTCTGGTACTCTATATCCTGGCAGTTTGGGATGCCTAAAATACGGCTGCTCGTCACGGCTTTGCTGGATACACGCTTTCATTAATGAGAGAGAGATTAAGACTGCATGAAAAACGCCTTAAGACTGTAATGATCACTTTGTTTCACTTTTTGACTGCGGTTGGAACATAGCTGCAAGCCGATTCTGCTACTGCGCATGCGTGTGTAACTTCCGATAACTGCAGAGTTGGAGGATTACCTAAATTAGAGGATTATGTACCAAAGAAAATATAGAAATAAAGGTGATTAAATTTAGATGTCAGAAATACGTTTTTAATTACAAAAGCATCGTGAACACAGAGGGGAGTCAACTATCCTGGTCAACAACAGTTGACAAACAGCAGTAAATTATACTCTCGTCACCGGAATGAATGGTGCCTCATATGTTCCAATATATGACACAAGATGGAAGTTACGCTTAGCAAAAAAGTAGCTGTTGGAGAACTCATTTTGAGATACGACAGTAAATTCCGACTAGAGAAGTTTGACAGAAGTATTTACAGATCGGTCCCTGAAAAGCATTTCCTGAAATAGCACTTACGGAAGCGGACATACTGTGTTATTGTAAATTTTTAGTGCACTCTAAGGTCTGATGTGTGGATAGCGTTGCACATTGCCGTGGTTTCTTTAATTATGCTGCATACCTGCATATCATATTAAATATGAATTTGAACAGTCAATTTCAGTAGCCTACATGAAGCAAGCAGACATGAAGACAAACGAAATTAATTGATTCAAAGACTTGAGTCCATTGTATTTAAAGATAACACAACAGCTGTTCTTAACTTCTGTATTACTATTTCAGATGTCTGAAATATCTGAAATATTTATAATTTCATTACATGAGAGATGAAATAAAAATTAATTTTCAGAATGTGAGTTGTACAACTCTCGTCGAGCAGGCAAATTATGCTTGGGGATTTGCCGTAGGCTATTACAAAGATGGGTATTTTTTTAATTGGGGCTTTCCGATATTGTTTAAAGTGGGGCAACTTGGGAGCTTCTCGGGTAGCCTAAATTTACCTTGTGAGGCACAAGAAGCCACGAGTAGGCTACTGATTAGCCTGTATGGGAAGACTGCCCGTAACGTTACTGGGACATCACTTTAAAGGTTTAGCATGAGAAACTGAAGCGCCTTTGTTGGTTATGAAATCCTTCGTGTTTGTTCGTTACGTTGTATCGTGGTCACCATTTTAATAGTTTAGAACACAGAGGACCAAAAGTGAAGGAAAAGATGACTGGCCCGTACGGGGATCGAACCCGCGACCTTGGCGTTATTAGCACCACGCTCTAACCAACTGAGCTAACCGGCCGGTACTTACGGCATGATCTATGAGCTTTTATAGTTAAGCCTAACATTCTTAAGGCAGTTGTATATGTCAAACCTGACTGGGATAATGAATTAATAATCACTTAGATATTATAAAGGGCTTATCTTAACTGCCCTTGAAAAGCAAGCTGCTGCTCATTTTGTTGAGCTGAATTTCCTTAATCTTTTCTTGCACAGATCATTTTGGTTGTAATATGCTGAGATTTTGATTTTTTTTTTTTCATTATTACCAGTAGTCGGTTTTGTAATTGCTACCGCTTTCGATCGACCCCATCCCTTCGCGTCAGGTCGAGTAACAAATAAAGTTAAAAAAAAATTTCGGGCGGAGTTCGCGCATCGAGTTGGGTTAAAGTTACAATTCCAGGCCCATGCAGACAGGTGGCAGAGTGATAGCTAACCGCTATGGGCTGTGCTTTTGAATCTCGTCAGCATGTGCCCATACAAACACATAGCCATCTTCAGTGGCGAAAAAGATGTACCAAAGGCTATTTAATTCATCAGGTTTCACCTTTTACGACTAAGCATGGCCATTATAAGAACGCAAGCTTATTAAATGAATGATGACCGATATTTGCAAGGATACCGGGCGCCACAAGGCAGCGAAATTTAAAAAGCGTGTTTTTATACTTGCCAGGACCCAACGGAGTGATCCACCTGGAGCTAAAAACGAAAAGGCTGATAAAGGCAACAACTCTGCTAGCACAAGAATGTTCTGATGGATGGAATGAACGGTAGTAGCAGGCATAACATCCTGAAGACGTGTAAACGAGTCTTCCTGAGACACTATAGGCTCTTTAAACCGGATTAAGTTACAAGAACATTTAAGATTAGCAAACAAAACGGTCAATGTACTTTACACCCTGCAAAATTGTGTAGCGATATCACTAGATAGACAGAAATGTGTTTGTTTTTTGGTGTCTTAAAAAGACACACAAGCGAGCATGCTTATATGCAACTGATAGACTGATAAAGCTGTGATTGCATCAATGCTGCTAAAGTCTATGTATTGTGCAGTCTCTAAGATATTGAAAGAGCAGGAATGCAAGAACATTAGGAGGCTTATGAGGTTATTTTATTATTATTTCTTTTATTGTCAGACGTTCAAAGGGGTTACAAGCGATAGTGACGAACGATTATTGTTTCTAAGTGAGCTACACAGTGTTAATAACATTAAACTGAAGAATCTCTTTCTTCCCCGTTTCCTGAATTCACATTTTGTTCTTCAAGGCAGCGTTGTTGGGGCTGTCGTTTTGGTTCTTGTGGTCTGCGCCGTTGTTGTCAGTGTCATTTTCATTGTCGGCCACCACATAGTGATGTCCAAACACCTGTAGAGATATCGCACTTTTTATAGTGTTTTTGTTCATAAGTATTCGCATTACATTATATGCATTTAGCAGACGCTCTTATCCGGGGTGACTTCCAGCTCAACAGAACAGAAGTTGGACCATGTTGTTAGACCATGCTAACAACATTCCCAGACAAGTGCGTATGAGCACAACACTGTTCGAGCCCAACCCTAAGTTAACTTGTATAACCTGATTAGACAAGGGAAGCCAAGGCAAGCATGCCACCATACACCAGTCACTAGATCACAGAATTCAAAACACATATTTGGAGGAAAATCTGCATGCTTCAAATGAGCAAAGGACCAGTTTAGCGAAGGACCGGTAAGAGACCGCCATGCGGTTTGCTTACCGGTGAATCGACCTTGGGATACTGGCCAGGGGGAAAGACGTAAAGGTGCTTGTAGACGTAATATCCATCATGGAATGCACGACCTCTGTAGAACATCTATGTAATGGACATGGACAATGACTTAAATCAGGACCACATACTCCATACCATCAAGAAATACAGATTTCAACATAAACCTGACGGCTGACGCACCTTGACCTTTATGTCAGTGTGGCAGTTGCTCTTGTTTTATTTACTTTACACAACGCTGTTAACTCGAATATGTGGCAGTGCACATTTGGAAAGGCTTATGACCATAGTTGTCGGTACAGTGTGCATGAAATATTATAACTAGCATTGGGAAGAGTAGATGAATTTGGACTTAGATCCATCAAAGTAAAACAATTACCCCTTGCTCATCAAAGCATCTGGTTCCGTGAGCACGGAATGGATGACGGAAGACCTGGTTGGATCAGGAAGCATAAAGTTATAATGATGAAAACTGAGAAGAGTAACCAATGAGATAAGCTGTTCAGCAATAGTGTGAAAATCACCCTGGCAACCAGCATCAGTGATACATCAGTCTGTAGTTCAACATTTCATACTAGGGGTTTCAGATTTAAATAACACTGCAGTACTGTGCTGTTAACTTCAGTTTAACTTCACTCAAAGGTCTGAATACTGAGGTAATTGTTGTTCAGAGAAAAAAAAAAAGAAAAGAAATACAACATATGACTTACCATCATCCCTGATGCAGCACTCACAAGGAAAATGCAGAGAAGCACAAAGGCTTTCATGATGTCTTCATAAGATGAGGGTAGAAATAAGGGTTAGAGGAAGACAATCAGAAAGGAAAAGCCATTCTTACTGATCAATGTAAAATGAAAATAGGCACAGTTAATTATATTTTACTGACATTTACAGTGTGCCAATAGTATTACTTGTAAATAATCATACAAACAGTAATTCAGTCTTATATGTTAAGAATTCCAATGCAGAATGTTAGCAAAGTGAGTCATCTAGCATAAACAGGTAGTAGTTACCGCTGAATTTCTTTTCTGACGTCTTGCTGAACAAGAAGGTTCGGGGGTTTGTGTTCTGACTTCCCTGAAAATGCTGCTCATTTTATAGGGTCCTGCCATGTTATATCACTGCCTTGGCAATTTCATTGCGCTAAATTTACGTCGCCCATGTTCAATTTTCTCTGTGGGCTGAACAGCAGTTTATCTCTGCAGGATTACAATGACTTCGCAACTTTTGTTTCGTAATGCATGTTTCCCAGTTCATTCATCTTCACCCACTTTTAATATATTAAAAAATATTAGCTCAAGCGATTAACGAGCATCATAGCCCACATCAAAATCATATTATCTGATGTACAGTTTATCTCACAATTACATTAACTTTTATCAATGTAGAATGCTTAAAGATCAGCTAAATAAACAGGGTATGGCGTGTGAATGGTGCTATACAAACTTTATTTTTTGTTATTATTATCATAATTATTATTACAGTGACAGTAATATTCATGCCATGGTACTACAAAACAATCACTGCCCTTGACAACAATAGAGGCACTATTGACTAATAAATGTACCTAAAGGGGTGACAAGCTGTGATTGGCTGCTCTGAAGGTGACAATAAATAGGTATCTAGGATATAGAGAAAAAAGGAAATATCTTATTCATCATTGTAACCAGTTAAGGGTTGCGCCAAGTCTAATAAATATGTGTTTGCTTGTATGGCTACTCTTCATTTTTACACCAAAGTTTTCATCTTATTACCATGCCCTTATTTCAAGAACCAGTTCACAATGCTGAGAGTCATCACATCTAAAATGAAAATGTATTTAGCAAATTATAATGGAGATACATTTCTCTGTAATTTCTGAGTTCTATTTCAGTGACTAAATTTCATCTAACAGTATATATGCAACACCAGAACAATGCATGTGTTCATAATGAATGCGCTTAAATTTGATCCCACATTTAATTGTGTCATTATAACATTAAAATAACAAGTAGCCACCCACACAACCTAAATCTGGAAGGTGAAAATAGGAGTGCAATATTTGAGACACTGACATTTTTATCATGGGAATGGAAAAATATTCCATGAACAAATTTGGTTTGCTACAAAAATGTAGATAATATAGGTGTGTGTCATTTATATTGCTTATATATGCTACTGCAGTAGTATTGTACTGGAATTTGCATTGGAGTACGTGCTGATTGTATTTGTTTTGTATTTCTTTGAAATTCAAGGCAACAATCACATGGAGACATCTCATCGACAAATCAAAAGTGGAATTGACAAGTGTACAAAAAAGCAGCTTTATTCATGTAAGTAGGACATCGAAACAGACAAAGACAGGTACACAATATAAAAAATTTGGTACAAAGATAAAAAAGAACAAGTAAAGACTAATATTTTAATTGTGCTACCATGGCTATAAACTCAGTCAGCATTTTCATAATTATTCATAATTTCAATGCATTTGTATGTGCATGCCAAGAAACTGAAAAACATTATCATTTTATTCATTCATGCTTAATTATTCACCATTAGCTCTCAAAATGAAATTAAGGGACATAAGACAGATGCATATCATCTGACAGTTTTCTTTCTAAACATTATAACCTCATAGCAAATATAAAATTATTTGTAAGTCAGTCTATAACATGTAAGCATTATTCAACAGGCTTGTATAATTTTGGCAGTTTACAAAGCTGTATGAATTTAGTGACAACATTACAAAAACGTCCACTTTTAGCACTGTGCACTTTCTCCACGCTAATTCTCATTGTTCTTCTCAGCATCCAAGTCCTCCTCCACCCCATCTTCCCTATCCACATAATTTCTGTGTTTGTGTCAATATTTTAATCATAACCAAGCTACTTTCTGACTTCATCTTCACTACTGTCCTCGGTGTCTTCTCCATCATTCTCTGTCCCATAAAGGTTTTCCTCACCTTCTCTGTCTGTATTTTCATCATGGTCCCCAGTCTCTTCACCATCACTGTCTGTCCCATGAGTATTGTCCTCAATCTCTTCACCATCACTTTCTGAATCACCTTCATCTCCTTCAGTCTCTCCACTGTCTCTATCTGAACTATTAGTATTTCCCTCGGTCTTTTCACCATCACCATCTGCATCTTCATCTTCATCCTCAGTCTCCTCACCATCCCTATTGTCAGTAGCTTCCGCAGTCTCTTCACTGTCTCTATCTGAACTGTCAGTAGCTTCCTCAGTCTCTTCACCATGAGTATTCTCCTCAGTCTCCTCATCATCTCTATCTGAACTATCAGTAGCTTCCTCAGTCTCTTCACTGTCTCTATCTGAACTATCAGTAGCTTCCTCAGTCTCTTCACCATGAGTATTTTCCTCAGTCTCCTCATCATCTCTATCTGAACTATCAGTAGCTTCCTCAGTCTCTTCACCATGAGTATTCTCCTCAGTCTCCTCATCATCTCTATCTGAACTATCAGTAGCTTCCTCAGTCTCTTCACCATGAGTATTCTCCTCAGTCTCATCACCATCACTGTCTGCATCTTCACTTTCCTCCTCGCTCTCTTCACCATCACTGTCTGAACTGTCAGTAGCTTTCTCAGTCTCTTCACCATCCCTGTCCTCAGTCGTTTCCTCAGTCTCTTCACCATCCCTGTCGTCAGTATTCTCCTCAGTCTCTTCACCATCCCTATCCTCAGTAGTTTCCTCAGTCTCCTCACTGTCTCTATCCGAACTATTACTATTTCCCTCAGTCTCTTTATCACCACTGCCTATCTCTTCAGTTGTTTCATCAGTCTCTTCACCCTCACTCTCTTCGCTATCAGTATTTTCCTCAATATCTTCACTCTCCTCTTCTGTCTCCTCACCCTCACTGTCTGAACTGTCGGCATTTTCGTCAGTGTCTTCTCCATCCCTGTCGTCAGTAGTTTCCTCAGTCTCTTTATCGCCACTCCCTGTTTCTTCAATGGTTTCTTCTTCTTCTTCTTCACCCTCACTCTCAGAGCCGTCAGTGTTTTCCTCAGTCTCCTCACTATCACTTTCTTCATTGGTATTTTCCTCAGTCTCTTCACCATCACTGTCTGAACTGTCAGTATTTTCCTCTGTCTCTTTATCTCCACTGCCTGTTTCTTCAACAGTTTCCTCAGTCTCTTCATCCTTACCGCCTTCACTATCAGTATTTTCCTCAGACTCTTCACTTTCCTCCTCTGCCTCCTCACCATTGCTGTCTGAACTGTCAGTATTTTCCTCAGTCTCTTTATCACCACTTCCGGTTTCTTCAATAGTTTCCTCAGTCTCTTCACCATCACTGTCTGCATCTTCACTTTCCTCCTCACTCTCTTCACCATCACTGTCTGCATCTTCACTTTCCTCCACACTCTCTTCACCATCGCTGTCTGAACTGTCAGTATTTTCCTCAGTTTCTTCACTGTCTTTATCCAAACTGCCAGGCTTTTCCTCAGCTTCTTCACCATCCTTGTCATCAGTATTTTCCTCAGTCTCTTCACCATCACTGTCTGCATCTTCACTTTCCTCCACACTCTCTTCACCATCACTGTCTGAACTGTCAGTAGCTTCCTCAGTCTCCTCACCATCCCTGTCGTCAGTATTCTCCTCAGTCTCTTCACCATGAGTATTCTCCTCAGTCTCCTCATCATCTCTATCTGAACTGTCAGTAGCTTCCTCAGTCTCCTCACCATCCCTGTCGTCAGTATTCTCCTCAGTCTCCTCACCATCCCTGTCGTCAGTATTCTCCTCAGTCTCTTCACCATCCCTGTCGTCAGTATTCTCCTCAGTCTCTTCACCATCTCGATCACCTTCCTCTTCCTCAGTGTCCTCTGTACTCTCTCCAGTACTGTCACTGTCACCCCTCTCCTGGGAACAAAACAATGAAATCTTAAAACTGAATTCTAAGTAATGTGTTGACATGCAATATATACACACACATATACACAGCATATGCACATGTGTACATGCACCTGTATATGCATTGTACACACACACACACACACACACACACACACACACACATACATGCATATACATATACATAAATTCACACACAAACTGAGCTAAATGATAGAATGAAAAGCACTCATGGTATCCATCCGTATATCTGATGCATGTGAGTCACTATCATCAACAAATCAATGCAACATTTCTACCGCAGCCGGACAAATTACTCATAGGTATTCTATCATTAGCCAGAGAACAATTCATTAATGTCATTACTCACCATCATCACTATCATAAGAGAGACGTGTACACAAACATATCATTGCCAACAGTTATGCAAAACTAACCCTGCAGTGCCGATATAGTACTCTCTCAAATAACTTTTTGGAAGGAGTTAGATAATTGTCACGTTTCATTTCTTACCTCCTCACCACCTTGTCCACCTTCACCTTCCTCCTTTCCTCCATGTTCTTGCTCCCCTTCTTCTCCCTCTTCTTCCTCCTCTCCATCTTCTTCCCCCTCCTCTTCCTCCTGCCCTTCACTATTCTCATCTCCTCCCTCTGTCTCCTCTCCTCTTTCAGCCTTCTCCCCTTCATCAGTGTCCTCCTCACTGTCCTTTCCATCTCCATCCCCTCCTCCTTCACCATCCTCCTCCTCCTCTTCTTCCTCCATCTCCTCGTCTTCTTTGTCATCCCCATTCCCATCTCCTTCCTTGTTCTTCTCTTCCTCCTCTTCCTCCTCCTCCTGCTCATTTCCATCCTCACGCTCTTGTCCGCGTTCTTCCTCAAGTTCTTCCTCTTCTTCTCTTTCACCACCCTCCCTCTCACCTTCAGCTTCTTCTCCATCCTCTTCCTCTCTTTCTACTCCTTCACCCTCCTCCTCCTCCTCCTCTGGGTCCTCTTGGCCTCCTGCTCCTTCTTCACTCTCCTCCTCTCCTCTCTCTCCATCTGCCCCATTCTCCTCTCCACCTTCTCTTTCTTCTTGTGTCTCTCCCCCTGCTTTGATTACTCCATCTTCCTCGTCTACCTCCTGGGAAAGAGAGATCAAGACCGAGCCTCATAAGGACAGTTTTCTCATCACAGTGGCCACATTTTTAATTTCTGTTAAGCTTATGAATCTATCACTCTGTGTAAACTGTATTGATACTGAATGACTGAGATCTGACTACAGGTGTTGTAAGTACTGTTATGTAGAGAATTGTTCATGCAGAAGTTTGAATACAAGTTAAAGTGCATGTTAAATTTCAAAAGCTATTCATTCCACCATGCCTGTTCAGAGACTGATTCAGACACTGCATTTTCATGTTCTTACTAATTTATAATAATGGCAACAACAAGAATAACACTAGAAAGAATACTAATAACAAGGAATTGACATATTCCAAGCAATCAATTGCTGTGTCAGTGTCTACAGAATCTCTGTCCTATGGAAAACAGCAGAAATGGTACAAAGTTCAGTTAAAACAACTATAATGCATTGCAAACTCATAAGTTACTGTGCTGCTTTTTAAACTACATTATCTTGCTTTACATTATCTTCCTTGAATTGCGCCAGTAAAAGCTGTGTTGTGCAAATGTTTTAAGAGCATGTTTTCTGCCAGTTAGAAGCCACTCCGGATAAGCAGGACTGAGCAGGTACAAGGATCAACGCATGACTTGAGGATACTTTGCTGCCACCTAGCGATCAAGACCTGTGATCCCATCTTAAACATTATTGCTAACTCTTACGCGCTCATGCCGCTGCGTTAGACAGTAATGGTAATGCAGAGAATCCACGAAGTGCTCTCTGCAAAAGCCTGGATTGAGGAAGGAAACAAGGCTATAGCTCATGCAATCCACAAAAGGTGAGTTTGTTGCTCACCCTCATGGCCCCACGGCTGTCCCATCTGGCTGGACGTTCCCTCTGCAGCTACGTGGAATATATACCAGTTAGAATGGTTACATCAGCTAAAAGAAAATTATTTAAGCAATAATTACCTGCTGCAAAGAGCTTTTTAAATTTATTAAGTTTTGTGATAATATTGTAATTGTGATTATGTGATGTGCATACATTTTGATATCTGGGCAAAATCGGTATGGAAGAAAATGTAGCATCACTGGAACGAATAATAATAATAAATAAATAAAATAATAATAACACATACTGGCCAGGCAGTGGCAGCTGCCAGCATACTGATGAATATGAGAGCAATCTTCATTGTATTACACACTGTAAAGAAACAAAACAAATAACATGGCAATTTTACAACTTTACACTGTTTTTACTCAGAGGTTGTGAACAAATATAAATGCAGGCACATGATGGAAAAACAAGAATAATATGCATAGTTTTTACTACTTGATGATCAAGTTTAAATGTGATTGTAGAGAGTATGCGATTTATTTATTGTCTAATATTTAGTCCTTTCAAATGCATGCATGCCACTTTTACAATGTCGCTTTTTGACAAAACCATGCAATCTCCCAAAAAGGACTCTTACCTGGGTATGCACAGAACCAAAGAGCAAAGTTGCACAGTCAAACAAACAAATGAGATGGCAGTATGAAGTATGAAGTTCTTCGGTATGTATTGCACTCCACAACACCTTCACACATGAAGTGCCATTTATTTATTTTAGGTGCCCACAGTGATTTTCTTCTCCACCAATGAGAATGCTGCTGGAGAAGGAAAGGGGTCATTGTGAGGTCATAGTGACACACATACAAACATGAGAAGAGCAAACAGAAAAAAAAAATACATATGGGTGTGGCTGTACCCACGCACTGGTCAGACAATTCAGAATTTAATATAAAAATGCATTGCACCTCTTTTTTATTATTGGGATAATGAATTATTACTGGAATTATAAATAGGAATATTCCAATTTAGCAACAGTTATTTTTAGTGGAGTATTGTATTTATGAAATTAGATGGATGGGATTGAATTTGTTATTGTTTGCCCACATCTATCCAAACACAATCGCATGTTTTATGAAAATGCTAGTTACCTCTTTAAAGAACGACAATTAGCCTTAGGGTTGCTTAAGTCTAGCCTTCCAAGGCTGCAATCCAAAATGTTTTCCAACTCATTTTAAACAAGCAACATTCTCAAAAATAGCAAAGGAAGGTCCACACTGTTTCAATCAAAGCAATCATTAGGTGGATAAGTGGTGGGCTGGAATGAAAGCCTACAGACACTGTGGGCCTTGAAGACCATAGCTGAACAACCCCTCATCATCATCATCATCATCATCATTGTTAAATAACGACTGTAATTACAATTATGCCTTTGAAGACAGTCACATGCAGAGATCTCAGTACTTTCCAGGCAGATACAAATCAATGAAAAAGATAAACAAATTTAAAAAAAGATGAAGAATGTATCAAGGTTTCACTCAATGATTAATGTCCAACAAGGCAACCTTCAAGTTCTCTTCAGTAACACAGAATTCTGCACCTATTCCATGTCAAGGGGAACTCAGTCTTGGTCTCGAAGGGTCCAATCTGTTATCTTTCCTTTCCTTCTGAGTGCTAAGAGCATGCAGTTTAAACAGTTTAAAGTAGGCAGTTTAAGAGTGTGCAGTTTAAATAATTAACTACCACCATAGCCAAGCAGACTAATCTGCTTTTGTCAGTTCTAGAGTCTACCTGTCATTCTTAAAATGGGGGTAGACTCCCAATGGTCTGCTGAGATGATCTGATGGTATAGACAACAGTCTTTGATACATACTCTGACTGAAGGCTGGCACTGATACTACATCAGTACTGAATCAGGAATGAAAGAACCACTAACGGTGGGTGACTACAGACCATGTGTGGGATACACCGCAGTAACTACAGGTGATGGTCGGCCACTAACGGTCTTTGCTGCGGGGGGGTGTCCCCAGCCTCAGAGAGCTGAAACATGTGCTAGAAGGTAAATACGAAAATACTCAATATCTTGATCATCCAGTCACTTTAATTCATGTAGCCTAATTATTTGTTCCATTAAGCAATTAACGGGCTTAAAAAAGCTAAGGCCCCCAATGAGTTGCCAGCAGTACTTCTTGGCCACAGCCAAACTCTTGTCCAGACTTAGCCTCTGTTTAATAACCACTAAGACTTTCAAGACTGCAAAGCCAGGTCAGCGATGATGGGGATGAGACTGCCGAGGCGGTGAAGTTCCTGTCTGGAGTGAGAGTGCACCGATGGGGCCTCGCTCCACAGAAATGTGGATCCGCACACTGATATGCGACGCCGTCTCACCCGGGCAATGAAGGGGTCAGCGAATTGTTGGCTCTTTGATTTGTCAGGCTTTTTAAATGAGGATCCCAGAATGTAACTGAAACTTGCAGACACTCGCATACAGCAGTGATAGTGCCCTTGCTCCAGAACCACCCACGCAATATTTATTTCCTTATTTTAACACCGTCCTGCTTTGCCAGAACCAACTGCAGCCATAGCAATGTGGTTTAAACCATTAGCCACACTAAAGCCCTTGTCTCACATTCTGACTCACTATATTACTGTATTTCCCAATCTGGTGCCTTTGTCACTCATTTCAAAATACATGGGCAGCCAAAGTCTTAGAAACTAATAGGGAAATATTGAGTGGGAAAAACACATTTTCACACTATCTTTAAAAATAGCAATTCTCTCCTTTACCATATACTGTAATGTTACATCCATCCATCAAATTATGCGATTATGCCAAGTCAAAACGAAGATTTTTAAATTTGTTTAACAATTACAAAAATGCGTCAACATTTGTAATGATTTTACATAGAATCATTTGGATGAGGGAACATTATTTTTGCTGTCTTTACTAACAGCACCCCAACTTTGATCCGATACATATGTATATGTGTATACATATATATGTACCATTTACAGAGATAAGTTATTTGTGACTTACCCAGTTCTGCAATATCACTTGATCTGACTGGACCCGGAAGATCTGATGAATTACAATCAAGGTATTCAGTTCTGAAGACAAAATGTCAAAACAGTGAATCCTTTTTTAAACTCCCGATTAAAGATTCTGTAAAGATGCAACAACTTACTCTTTAATTTGATTTCAAGCGTCATAACATTCAAGACCTAATTTTCATACTGTTAAACGTATTTTTGATCAGTAATCAGCTCTCAAACCTTATCAAAGCACACAGTCACTACGCACACGAAAGAACCGTAGCAGTTAATTCAGCAAACAGCCTTGGAATAAGTCCAGACATAAGTCTTGGATGATTACCTTGAATGTATAAGCATAGGAGTTCAACTGTTTTCCCACAAGTCTTAGTGTAAGAACAAGAGTTGAGTGACACTGAATGGATGAGCGTTTTGAGACGGACACGTTAGTCTGCTAAAGAAACACCTTTTTATTGCAGGGCTGTGGAGTCTCGTGCTGATGCAGTGTGTTAGTGTTAATTATGGAGGTCGTCCAGTGGAATGGAGAGTGAACCAGGCACACAGAAATTAACCCTTTCTTTCCTGACACTGAGCAGTGGCGAAGAGCATGGCAACGAACAGACAACCTAATTATTCGATTTATTATGATTTTTAAAATACCAATGATCAACTATTAATATTTTGAAATGTATTCTTTATTTTTGGTGAATCCATGGTAAGTTACATAGCTTGTGCTATAGTTTACATGACATTCACCACAACACACTGCTTAATGTGGCTAAAATATGCACAGAACCAGGCTGACATTTTAGAGCAATGCAATGAATAATATGATCAACTAGATAAGTTTTAGATAAAGAATAAGAATCAGAATAAGAATAAGAATTTGTGAAGTATTTGTTTATTCAGATCCACAGAGGAAGTCAAAGCATTCACTGTTTCTCCAAGAACTATAACAGCAGGCAGACCGAAATAAAGATAATACACTAAAATAATTTGCAGGCCTTTCGTGGTAATAGAAAGGACTGATATTGGCTTTTGATGGTTTAAATTTAGAATACTTCCACTGCAGCGGAAAGTAGTAACTGCAGATTCTCCAGTAGAGAAAGATAAGCTGAATACAACAGCTGGTGATACATTATTATACATTAATTTCATTTCAGAATTGGACAGATTTGCTTCCAGGTCATCTATTTCTGCTTTCTTACTGATATTCATTGAGGGATGAGTGGAGAGTGGATCAGATTTCACTATTTATTTGACTGTTCAAAAACATTATATTTTTGGAATTTTAGCTTGGGTGGAACCAACTAAAATAGCTATCTGTTACTATTCTTGTGACAAATTATAATTAAAGCTTGAACTGTTGAACTGAATTATTGGCAGACTTGCAAAAGAGGTTAATTAAGTCATTCCAAAATGGTTTGGAATTTAATGAAACTCCAAGCTGTCCACATAATATGCTGGTTTTGCATTTGTGGTTTCAAGACTTAGATTTCTTAGAACAATTATAAGATTCCAAAGTCCAAATTATCTCACATTGCAACCATATACTGAAACCAATGAGTTGATTCAAAGTTCAGAAATACTGAGTGATCGTCTTTAGCCTGCACAGATTTCATATATTTGCCACTAACCGTGGACATTGAATACATATATAATCCTAAAATTCATGAAGAGTTGAAACCTACCCCACTTCATTGTAAATTCATGTTTTGTGCATTGGAGCTGCCAGCTGGAGGGGTCTCATCAGATGCAGACTGCAGGCCTTCTGAGTCCCTCAGTGCTTTTGGTCAGGCACTGTGAGACCATTTATTTCCTGGTCTTCAAGGTTTCACCTGCACGCTCAACAGTCACATTAAAATATATCCAGTCTTATTTTCCCTTCTCCATATTGCATATAGCTGTGTTCTTTTTAGTGCGTTGTAAGAAATCCCCAGTCTTTCTGTGATCCTACCAGTGACAGGTGCTCCATGCAATACTGGATATATATGTCCCCTTAGTATAGCACTTCCGGTGATGCCATTTCCTCTGCTCTCCTCTACTGTATCTGTCATCTGTATAAGGGATGAGGGCAAAGACGTTGTGGCTCTGGAGTGCTCCAATGAGTTAGATTATCCAGGTCCCTCTAAATATTGAAATATTGAAATACTGCTCTTACTGGAAGAGAGAGAAAAGACAGAGACACACACACACACACACACACATTAGTGACATATCCATGAAGTCAGTCTGTAATAAATTAATGTCACTACTGATAATACTAATAGATGATTCTACACACACACAGACACACACAGACACACACACACACACACACACACAATTTGCAGGCCATTTATCGGCATGGAAAGCATTTGTAGCGCATTTACCAGAGGGAAAAAAAATAAATTGCATTTTTTTTTTCCTCATCTCTGTTTCTTCTCTGAAAATAGCCCTTGAAAGAAGACAATGTCGTTTCTATAGCTGCCTTACCTTGGTCTCATGCACTCTCAAGATGACGGTTTCTCCATCTGTCTGAGTCTGAGGTGGCAGTGAGCCTTTCGAGATCAAAGGGTGCTGTTAAACCAATTCAGCTGTGACAAGACTGTGAGGAGAGCATAGAGCTACACTATGATGCAGGTCGTGTCACCAAGTGACTCTCACTTTCTCTCAGAGAGGTACTACCACCACACATGACTGTCTCTTCAAGACATATATTACTTTAAAATGCCCCCTCTTGCTAATAGCTGGGACACCTGGGGGTAAAATTGATGCTTTGGTGTTCCAATGTATACAATTACTCATGGGAATGAAAGTGGGGGGTTGAGTTTTCAAGCAGCAGAGGTTAGCTTTATTCTGCCTATGGAGAATGTGTATACTCACGCCACCCAACCATCGGCCCTTAAAATTTGACCATTCAAATGTATTGTATGATTACTTCATGTCTAACGTCTAAAAAAAATACATGAGTGTTACTAGTATGTGCACATAGCTGTATTTGACCATCTTGTTAGGATTAAGGTAAAACAAATGGGACACACTATATTTTGCTACAGTGCTGTTTGCGTGGGACAATGTTCCCTCTGTAATTGTACTGAAACTGAAATCCCACTTGTTTGACAGTCCATATGAAAAATAAATATATTGTCATATCTTGACAGATATGTTGTTCACACCAAGAATATATTGCAAATACAATATATACAATATTAATGCAAAGCAGAAATATATTGCAATATACCATAAGGGCAATTATTTTCATTTTTCAATAGATTGAAAAAAATATATAAATAAAAATATGTTCTCTGAAATATGTTCTCAATATATTACTTTTTAGTATGGGAGCATAACTATGCCTAGACATAATATATGCACTTTGTTAATTACTCAGACTTGTACAACTTATAGAATAGGCATCATTTTTAGAAAAAAAGTTTTATTTCTTACCAAAGTCCAATTATAATTCAAAATGATTCCCCCCTTTCTTAACTTAGAAATGGCTCTTCTATTGCAAAGCAAATTTACGGAAGTTTTTTTTCTTTGGTGAGGTGTAATCATATCTGGTGAGAGGACTGGGTCAGTCAGGAAACAGCTGAGGCCTACCGAGCACTTAAAGATTTACAGCAGTGAAGCCACGAAACTGAAACCTGTAATAACTGTCCTTTTGAAGACCTCATTTTAAAAAAACACTGGGGCGACGTCTCATTGTGTCATTCGCCCTCAAATATTCACACACATCAGTCATATGCGAGAGGAGTGCATACTTGCGGGGGCTGATAAACCAAACATATTCACAGCAAAAAAACAATTAAATAAATCAATTGGTGCCTCTAACTGTAAGCTGCTGACCGCTGTATGTATTTGAGGTGACAGTCTTGTGGTAAACCCAAAAGATGCAGCCAGTCTTAACCTCTGAGCTCATATATTTCCATGATCTCCATAGCAACTGCTTCTGTTTCTTATATTTAAAAAAAACTTGCTTTTTATGTTTAAGTTCCTTTTCTATGGTGTCTGTTAGCCTTAGCATCGCACACACCATTGAAAATGAAGATATTAGCCCAGACAGTTTAGTAATCATGTGAACCAATAAAGATCCTTGGACATTTGTGAGAAAAGTCTTGTTATACTTAAGGCCTTAAAGTCATATCTTAAGTATTCATTAAATAGACAGTCATACCAGATTTAAAACATCTTTTAATTCAAAATGTTTAATAAATACATGTTTCCTTTAAGGATTTTGGAGGTAAATAAATCTCAAATTTAAGCAGATACTTGACAAATACAGACATACACTTTCAGTAGAAATTACATTTCAGGTTCACACCTGATTAAATACAAAGAGAGGCATAAACAAACACAATCAATCAGCTTAACATGAAATCAGAATAAAGACATTCTGTTAACATGAATTTGCACAATACTTTAAGCTTCTGCATCTGGATAATCATCAATCATATAAACATGTTTATGCTTTCTGCCTGTTTTTCAACCGATATCAACAAACACATAGTCTAAACTCATGTTTGTTATCTTAATACTTTTGTGCTATCAATCCACTATAGCATAATTCATGCATATGTGAATTTTGCAGGTTTGCAGTGTTTAAATGAGTGGTTACATAATTCCATGTTGCTTTCCATCTCCTTATACTGGAAAGCTATTGAATGAATGAACTACAACTTATATTCAGCTTCTGGTAAAGAAAAAGAAAAAAAAACACTTTGGACTGGCTCTCCATAAGGACAGCGTGTCTTTGGTATTATGAATGAATGTAATGAATGAATGTAATGTAATGTATAAACGTGCTCTCCATCCCTGCAATTACTCTTCTATTCACAATAGGTTTTGGACACAATTTATGAATGCGAATGTAGTATTTGTAGTATTTTGATAACTATTAATGTTATCATGCCAATGCTGATAATACATTACAGAGTGCATTTAGAACAGATGTCTTAATCCTTTTGTGGTAATACAGTACAAGGTTAAAATATAATCACATGCAGTAGCTCTGACTTTATGAGCTCAAGAGGTTATTATTTAAAATGTATCAGTGTTTATTCAGAATATGATATTGAGTTAAAGATAAAGGAACTGGGAAAATGCACATAAATGAGAAATAAGGAAAACTAATTAAGATCAAAATGTAATGGATTCAAGGAACACAAAAAGTAAAAAAAAATTCAAGTTATTACAGACGTAACACTGGTAAACTTCATTATTCATCTAAACAAGAAATACACTTGTTGTCTCTTTGCCATACACATTTATGATCCAATTCCTAATCACATTGCTTTGAGTGCTAGTAACACTGCACAATTTTTCCTTCCCTAATATATACTGTATGAGATTACAACTACTATTTGTTTCAAGGGGAAGATTAAATCAGTACAATAATAATAATAATAATCTAACCATTTTAGAGGGAAAGACTCATTAGCACCCTGAACACAGTAGAGGTCTGGATGTAGGGGTTGATGGGAGGGGTTGATGTGGTGACTCGGAGCTCTGGCAGGACCTTGTGCTGAGCCCTACGCTGTTTTCCCTGAAAGCTCAGTACCTTTAGCCCTCATGCCCCCCCCCCCCGTTACCACATGTGGGGCTCTCTCGGCTCGTCGTCGGGCATCAGCAGGTCACCCACGGAGTCGCTGGTGTCGTCGTCCTCGAAGGAGCGCGGGCGGCTGTCGCAGTCGTTGCTGTCGCTGTTGCTGTCGCTGTCGGCGCACTCCGGGGCCTTGCGGCTGCCCCCCTCGCTCTGAGCACTCTCCCGGCTCTCCCGGCTCCGGCTGGCCGCGTCGCTGGTGTCCGAGTCGCCGCCGTCCTGCGAGTCCTCCTCGCTGGGCGGGTCCTCCTCGCTGGGCGGCTCTTCCTCGCTGGACTGGTCTTCCTCGCTGGTGGTGTGGTCACTCGCCGCGCTGTCTTCCTCACTCTTCAGGTTGATCTGAAACACTCTGACCCAGCTCTGGAAGTGCCGAGTCACATACGGTTCACTACAGTGGAT
Source organism: Megalops cyprinoides (assembly GCF_013368585.1). NCBI lineage: Eukaryota > Metazoa > Chordata > Actinopteri > Elopiformes > Megalopidae > Megalops > Megalops cyprinoides. Next base: position 23,127,727 of record NC_050604.1, read on the forward strand.
GCCATCACTGCTCTGGAATGGCGTCATTAAACCTGGCCCAGGTTACTCTGAGTGATGTTCACTATAGTGGATGCCGTGATTAAACCTGGCCCAGGTTACTCTGAGTGGATGGCGTCATTAAACCTGGCCCAGGTTACTCTGAGTGATGTTCACTACAGTGGATGCCATCACTGCTCTGGATGGCGTCATTAAACCTGGCCCAGGTTACTCTGAGTGATGTTCACTATAGTGGATGCCATCACTGCTCTGGATGGCGTCATTAAACCTGGCCCAGGTTACTCTGAGTGATGTTCACTATAGTGGATGCCATCACTGCTCTGGATGGCGTCATTAAACCTGGCCCAGGTTACTCTGAGTGATGTTCACTATAATGGATGGCGTCATTAAACCTGGCCCAGGTTACTCTGAGTGATGTTCACTATAGTGGATGCCATCACTGCTCTGGATGGCGTCATTAAACCTGGCCCAGGTTACTCTGAGTGATGTTCACTACAGTGGATGCCATCACTGCTCTGGATGGCGTCATTAAACCTGGCCCAGGTTACTCTGAGTGATGTTCACTATAGTGGATGGCGTCATTAAACCTGGCCCAGGTTACTCTGAGTGATGTTCACTATAGTGGATGCCATCACTGCTCTGGATGGCGTCATTAAACCTGGCCCAGGTTACTCTGAGTGATGTTCACTATAGTGGATGCCATCACTGCTCTGGATGGCGTCATTAAACCTGGCCCAGGTTACTCTGAGTGATGTTCACTATAGTGGATGCTGTCATTAATACGCCGAGTTAGCCCCACTGTGCTCACCTTGCGTATATTCTCCTCACTGCTCCTGCTGTTGTCTCTCGTGTTTCCATTCTCATCAGAGTGGCTCTGCTCAGAAACAAAAAAACACGACTATTCAAATTCACTCCATTTGGTATCATTTGTAATATATAAAATGTATTTTGACATAATATACAATGTTATTACTTATGTTCTGGACTTCATGTTTAACCGTATGGTGACAGTTTGTTCTAAATGATGTTGAGTGTTACCTCATGAGAATAGCTGTTGCTCTCTTCAGACGTCTGTGTGAAAGCAAGAGATTTCAGGGCTGTTACATTACAGTACAAGAGGGCTGACACCATATTAACCAGAGTTTCAGTATGTGCTCATGATTTCACACTTAGGTCAGCAGAGCGGAGTTAGGTGTTGTGGCTCACCTTGTCTTCTGTTGTGGTTTCCACAGACTCAGATGTCTGAAAAGCACAAGAATAAAGAACATTGACAAGCTGAACAGCTGAGACAATGAGAAACATACTGATCTGACATCAGGTCTATCACCAGTGTGCCAGAGTTTCACCTTTCTGACTCATTCGTAAAAAGGTCACTGGACATTTGTTTGGTTATTCGGCATTTGTTATTTTGTTTATTCATCATTGTTATTTTTGCACACAGGAATATACATACACTACAGTAAAGGCTGTATTTTGAATGATTCAGTGTGAGAATCATTCAGTGAAAGCTGGATTTACCTTGTCTTCTGAGGTGTTGTCTTCTGGGGATGCCTGTGCATAAGAATGAATAACAGGATGTAACCAAATGTATGCCATGAATCCAAATGTATGGGAGGGATATCTAACAATACTGTATATATGTACACTGAGGGCCATAGATGATTTGTAGTGATAATGGTCTTAATGATGAAAGGGCAACCATCTACATTTCTATTGATCTACTTCCCTTTTCCTTATTTAAAATACAGGGAAATAACACGAATCGGTAAATCTATATTTTGATATTGTCTATATAAAAGTCATAAACTTACCATACTTTCAGAGGTATTTTCTCGTGAGGCCTGTAAAAAAACAAACAATAGCATTATAAGCATCTGGTGAAAATCTGTAGCCCCCAAGGACTTTAAAAAGGCCATCTGTTTCTTGTCAAACGTCTATCAATCATTTATATTACATTCCATAATTTAAATGTGATATATGAAATGCTCTGTTTGAAGGCTTTTTAAATACTATTGTTCCTTTAGATTATACTTGTGTTTTATACATTTAATGTTATATATTGTATTATATGTTATATATTAATTACATTAATTATATTGTTTTTGTGTATATATACACACACAATATGTATAAATATATAATATATAGTATTAAAATATGTATAATACAGTTAGATATTATGAGTGCTTTATATATTACAGAATATATATATAAGCGCCACTACAATTCACACATTAAGAACAGTTAAAGCTAAAGTGCTACAGTGGTCAGATTGAACAATGGCCTTAGTTCCCTATATAAGAGGTTCCACTTGCTGGGATTGGCTGCAGGCTGATAGTGTGTAAATGTACCTGTGCTTCAGAGGACTCCAGCTCAGAGGACAGTGCAGCTGATGAGCTCTGGGTCTGTGGAACACAAAGACACTCTTAAGAACTCATACACATATAATACGGCCTGTAATTCCAATGTGCCTCATTGCTGGATTTCAGAAATGAATTTAAGCGGCTGTTGTGTATTATTGAAATGAAGGACAAAATGATTAAGTTTAAAGAGAAAGCATATATTGTGGTTAGGTCAAATATAGCCCTGTGTGTTAATGAGTGTCAGTAATTGTGAGTAAAATAAAGGACTCATTATCGGTTGACTGTGTTGACATCAATGTATATTTTCATTTTTTTATTGGGAATATGTAATAATTGCGGAAGTTTTGGCATTCAGACACTACTCAGCATTTCCTAACAAAGGACACTTACTAAAAGCCTTTACCCTGAGCCTGAGTACGCTCAAATCACCATAAATGATCTGGTAATTATAATGCCTTGCTGCTTGTGTCTGGGGGGGTTGTGGGGTCTGCGCACTTTCACTGAAGCCAGACACTTAATCATGCAATCTGACTGATCATTATCTTGGCTGGATATTTCCAGCTCCTCTCTTCATAGGGGAGAGTATCAGTGCTTTTACAGACAGCTGGAGAATCAGCAAGATTACAGCCCTGCAAAGCAAGATCTCAGAATCTTCATAACCCTCATTCTGAAACACAGTCCACCGCTGATGGGTAACTGTGTCTAACTGTTCTTAAAACGCTGCTGTATGGGCGTCTCCTTAGCTGACTGCGCGAGTTTGTGCAGTGCAGACAGGCTAGCCTTCGAGGCGAATCTGAGGTTCGGTGCAGGTACCAATTACACCAATAATCCCGTTCAGAGCCCTTCAATGAGGGAGGCAGACAGTTTGTTTGTTTGTGAGCTGTTTTTAGATGCTGTTATTTGCCCTGTCTAGCCCCACTGTGTATTCTCCAGTAACAAATCCATCAGGGCTAAAAGGTGTCGGGCTCCAGGGGTATTTCTGCCTGAGCTCAGACCTTTGGAATAGAGAGTCTGTAACTTCTACAGCTCTGGGTCCTTCATTCTGAATAACTATACATGTTTTCTTAAACTTCCACAATACTTTTCATGAAGTTCAGTCACTGTTTAACTCATGTTCATATGTAAGAAACAACAGCCAACACAACAATCACTGTTTAAACCTGTAAATCAAAATTAAGGACGAAGCACCATAGCAGATAGATCGAGCGTCCCCTTAGTCTCACATGTGAAGGATCACACTCACTGAGTTCGCCTCAAGGCCAATCCCTTCTAAAACACCTTTCTGGAGAATCTGGGGAGCGGAAACAGGAATCAGAAAGAACAACCCCAATTATGTTCGTGCTTAAATAATTAAGCGAGTGTTTGTGATTTTATAACGTTCTTGACGAAACATACTTACAGGGACAGAAAATGCTACTCCCAGCAGGTACGCGATCACTACGGCGGTCTTCATTCTGTCTCAGATGACACAAACGCAGCAGTTACCATGCACCGCTCAGGACAGCGTGAGCAATAATCAACACACAGCAATCATTCCATTAGACATTCAAGTTATTCAGGAAAGAACTCATATACCTTCAGGGGCCGTCTTACATTGGCAGCCCTAAGATACAGCTATAAAAACCAAAAATTTCTTTTGGGCTCTTAAAAGGATGCAGTGATCAAACTTTACACCTGACTTTTAATCAATCGTGAGCTATTCGTTTAGTAACTAATGCTCCACATCAATCCACTTTCTTTCGGTCAGTTAACAGTTTTAACTTTCTGCCGATCACATTTTGCCATAATCTAAATAAAATACTAATTAGCAAACATAAATATAAAACTTTTCATTTTATATGAAAATTTCATTAGATCTACAATGAAGCGACAGGTCGATTCAAAACCTACCTTTCTCAGTTGATGATATAACAACACAGTTTAGTCCAACAATGGAGACGAGGATTATGTTGTGATGAGTAATCAGTCCCTGAGTCTTCTTTCCGAGGGCAAATGCTGAAAAAGGCAACGCCAGGCTTAAAGGATCTGCTGAACTGGCGAGCCAGACGGAGCTATTTATCACGGTGTCGCAGGTGAAAGCGACGCATCCTTGCAGCCGGGGTCAGCTCCCCCTCTTTCCGCCCGCCGGGCGCTGTCGGAGGTGTGTGCGTTCCGGAATGCGCCGGTGGTCCAAGAACGCTTCCGATCGCCCCTTTTCAGCAAGACCGTCTTTAACAGACGCGTCTAATTTTAGACGAATATTATAGGGTGTGCGACTGCGCGAGCTTTCGCCCACGGCGGGGAGAGACGATCGCTATAACTGCATGGCATCTTCCTGTAGGATAATTTATTTTCTCAAACTCAAAAAAAAAACAAAAAAACAAAAAAAAAACACCTTTTTTGGCGCTACGGAAGTTTACACGTTTACTCATCACTCATCGTAGAATGTGTCTATGATATAGAGCATTGCTCTGGCATTTTAATATATGTCTTATTTACTTGCATTGTTAGAATCAACATGAACAAGACAATCATTAATTAAATTAACTTAAAGGCTGATTTATTGTCTACTGTATATAAACTGAATGGAGTGGAATTCATATAAATGAGGTAAACAACCGGGTAAAAGGATTTTTTTGTTGTTGTTTACACCATTGTTAAACATTCCTTGGCTCCCTTTGAGTGCACTATATTTTATTCACTCGTGGCGGATGGCTCGTGGCTGTAGATCTATTCATTCGCGATTCTGACACATAACTCAGGATCAGGATTCTTCGGGAGATTTGCGCACGTTTAATTACGCTTTAAATGAACTTCAGTTGTGACACCTACATCTGCATCTATGGGAACGTCTGTACAGCCCAACACGTTCCACAAACGCAGTCTTCATTTGTGAACAATATCATTCACAATGATGATGCATGGCTATAGACAGAAAGTGTTTCTGCATTTCTAACAAGCAAAGTACGTCACCCCCCAACTCCCCCAAT